>NC_137616.1:19890847-20008347 GCF_963280865.1 Gymnoscopelus braueri
ACATTTTACACGATAGAAATACCATGCTTTTGCTCAGTCTTGATTCATTTTGCATACATCATCTAGTTTATCAATCTTCGGTGCATTCCATAGATATATGACTTTTTTAATTTTCAGCAGAAAAAGTGCTACAGACAGCGCCATTTCTTCGTAAAAGGTGCTTATTATGAACATAACATAACTGCAAATTGCTAATGAATTTAGTGAACTGCCCGAAAGCCTTTTCATTTGCACAGGGAAGGCACGCATTATTAGACTTATTAGACACAGTTACTATAGACTAAGCTTAATCGATACAGTAATGTGTAGCAACTGTCCAAAAAAGTATTTTTTCATTGCAGCAGCTTTATTGACCACTTGAACCCAAACATCCATATTCCGGGGGGAACATCAGCCAAAAATAGCTATTTTTTTGGCGAATACATTTGGTGTAGAGGGAAAAAAAAGTGTACAGTTGCAACTCAGGCCTAGAATAGATGGTTTAAGTGGTTAAAGAATTCCTCATTGTAGGCTTCTGAGCCTATAGAACTTAACATATCGCCATGGGCAGCTGGAGAGTCGGTGATAGAATTGATTTTGCTCCAAACAAGACAGACTGGTGGTTTTCAAACCTCTATTCAGCGCAGCTCAATGAGACAGCCTCTCCCTCCTTAAGTGGTAAACAGTGTTAGCTCCACTTCCCGCATGTGTGGGGGGAAAATTGAAGAAAAGAAAAACATGGCCGTTGTTTGCTCAAGGACAAATAAATGATTGTGATTATTTCTTTCTTTTTTTTTCTTTCAGTGAATCATTTCGGGGATCATTTCAGTGGAATGGGTTTTTTCTTTTTAAAGAAAAAGTTTTTCTTTTTTACTTTCTCGTCGCCACACAGGTCAATATCCATTAGCGGCAGCGAGTTGAAATGTGTGACGCGTTAAGTGGCGTTAATAGAAGGAAAAGGCTTGTTCAAGGTTCAAGGGAGATGGTTTTACCAAACTATTGTCGCCCATTAAGTGGTGCGAGTGCACGGAACAAAAAGGACCCTATAAAGAAGTTGTGTGGTGTCCTCGGACTGAATATCACCCCTTACTCTTCCCCTTCTTTCATTCATCACAACAGTCACTTGCGTCTTTTGTTGTAGACATTTTAGTAATGGCTAAATGTTCCACACAGCAATCAAAATAACTGTGTAAACACATTGGTATATACAGAACACACTGGTGGACCAAGGCTAGAGCAACTTTTCTCAACCAATGGATTGTGGCCCAAACGTGGTTTGCAAGAAGCTCTGACACGGCCATTAACTAAGAAAGCATTACATTGTGGCACACTGCATTATGTAGTACACTAGATCACTTAGTGAAAATAGCCAATCTACAAGCTCACAATGCCTCACAGCGCGACACGTACATGCACACGCACGCACGCCCACACACACGCACGCACACAACCTCAAGACACACTCAGGCATAGTACTAGCAGCCTGCCGTTTTGATACTAGCTGCCCATTGATCACCGCCATACTCAGGAACGATGCAAGTAAGGATTAGGGAATGCATGCTCCTAGATGTCAATGCCTCTGGTCTGTCCAATGCGATTGTGATGTCCATGTCAAATAAAATAAACATACCCATTGCCAGAATACCCGTTGTACCCGTCTGTCTGAGTCCCTTTTAAGGTAGCTCTCCACCAAACAGACTACTACATTTTACTACAGACTGGCAGTCGAATGAAGTTGGTTGGAAGGTGTGGAACAAAAGCTGCTGAATGCACCTGAGAGCCGAAACCGACAGACGGCTACTATGGTGCTAAAATAGCCTATGGCTTGATGTCTTTTTCAGCAACAAGCCCGCTGCTATCCGACGGTCGACGCTTCCCTACTACTTGCGACGTGACAGTGTACCCACCGCCCATTCAACAGCAGATTTTCGGCAACAGCTTTCCAACACTTACCGCCGCTGACGTCGGTGCGGTGGAGAGCAGTGTTGCCAGATTTTGCAAGAGAAATAAGCTAACCCTAACCCAAAAGAAGCGACTAGGCTACGGCTATTTGAAAATAGCCAATATAGATCTGCTATCTTCAACAACACCAAAAGATCTGGCAATTTTGTAATATTTTTAAAACATTTTACCAACACAAATCTTGTATGGGGGGGGGGGGGACATCAATGTTGATGGAATATGTCAAATCAGACAGATCTCCCTTGATCACATGACTATAGAGATAATGTGTACACACACACATAGAAGATCTAAGTTCACAACGCGTCGCATCACAACACGTGAGTTGGTACAGTAGATAAAAATAGGTTTAAGTCGTTCAACTATTCCTCATTTCGCTGGGGACCCCCTGGAATCCCCTCAAGGACCCCTGCGCTATATCCCATAGTGATAAAGCTCAGAGTCATGCACACCTCTAAAGCTACTGGGGTGTGCAGAACAAAAGGTTTAGTAGAAAACCCAGAAAAGAGAGGACTATCAGTAGTACTCTTCTACAGTTACACCAAATACAAAGCTGACAAAAAGCTTGGATCATAAATCCATAATGTTGTTGAGTAATAAAGATTCAATAGCAAGCTTGTGAGATTGTAGATAATCTATTTTCGCTATTCATTGTACAGTGGTTAAAGCTGAGCAGACAGCATACAGTAGGCCTATAGTCAATTATCACAAAACAATCCCTCTCCTCTCTTTTATAACGTCTTGCTCTGTCCCTGCTAATCTCTTAATTTTGCTTCATCTCTCCTCCTTCTATCTCCCACCATTTTTCAGTCTCCATCAAAGTTTCCTATCTCTCCATTTCTTTATTTCTCTCTCTCTCTCTCTCTCTTCTGCCTCATCTCCTCCTCTCTCCCTCTGTAGTGATGCTCAGACAGGCTTCTGCTCTCTCTGCTTTGTTCAATGTTGAAAGAAGACTGACGGAATAGAGCAGCTATTCAGGTTAAGGACAGGACTAAATTAAGTGGCTGGGAACATTTGCATTTTTATACGTGTGTGTGTGTATGTGCGTGTGTGCGTGCGACCGTGCGTGCATGGGTGCGCACACGCATGCACGCCTCTCAGTGTGACTGGGGCTGTTAGTGTTCAGCCAAGAACAAAAGCACTTAATTTCTCAATTAAATTATGTGTAGTTTGTTCCTTCCTTATAAAAGGTCTGCACTGAAATGCATATTTGAGAATGTGGGAAAAAAGGTCATGAAACACACAAAGGCAATGACAATCCCGAAAGAGCAAAAAATAATAATGAATTTTTAAAAGCCTGGAAATCACAAAACCTGACACCAAAGGGTAAGTGAAGCTCCATAACACAAAGCCAAACATTTGATTAACTTCTTCATAATTCTACCTTGCCTTAATTAAATGGCGAAGAACCTGAAAGTGTAATCAGTTGTCTTTAATCTCCACAGGCCAGGGGTACGAATGTGAACCCATGTGGAAGTGTCTTAAGAGTGAGTGAGTGAGATACAGTATGTAGTATGTACAGTATATAAAAACACGAAGAAGAAACGTGGCAATGGTTTTCAAAGGGTTCCAGGGATCATTGAAGGGGATCCAATTCAATTCACTTTTAATTATTCAAATACAGAAATATGAGTGACTACTCAATATCACCGCAAAAACAGATCTTTATAACGGGGTCCTATAAGACAGAATATTTTTAAATGGGGGTCCTTGACATGAAAGAGTTTGAAAACCCCTGGGACACTCATTCTGTCACTCTCCATTTATTTCTCTCGCTCGTGGACGAATGCGCGCACGCACACACACACACACACACACACACACACACACACACACGCACACACACACGCACACACACACGCACACACACACACACACACACACACAGTGTTCTATCAAATTCCAGTTATGTCATTAAAAACCTATCATCATCTTCATTCATTCACGTTTTGTCACACAGCAGCTAGCCAAGTTGGCAGAGGGCAGCTGGTGCTGTGAAGCTACTGCAATGATCTCATACACGTATGAAAGCACGCACGTACGCGAAAAAGATGTGTGCATTCAACCACGATGTAGCCATACACAAGCACACATTCCTACAGATGTGTGTGTGCGTTCATTCAAGCAGTTTGTACACGCGCTCCGGCCATCGGTGACGATGCAGCGCTGTTGTGTTTGTGCCAGGGAGTACGCGACAGTGAAGTTCCCCCAGATATTTACCACCTGGGGGAGAAATGCCTGTGGTGGTTGGTTGGCCCAGTGCCATCTAATAGAAGGCTCTGGGTTGGCCATGCTGCTTTCCAGACACAGGCTGCAGCGCCACCCAATTCACAGTGGGCCTTAGGTCACACACACACACACACACACACACACACTTGTGGAATTCTAGGACCTTGTGTTAGTCCGAACCCATGAACTGACAGACATGCTCTCTCTCTGCCCCTGTGGAAGTGTGGACAGCAAGTGATGATAAAACGGACAGACAGTGTGTGCTGTAGGATGGATGGAGATGGCTGGATAGATATCGATCATTCGTGTACTTGCACAAAGGTACATAGTCAGGCGGAGTATGCACAGTATAGCACAGGCTATATAGATTGAATGAAATGGGGTGTGTGTGTGTGTGTGTGTGTGTGTGTGTGTGTGTGTGTGTGTGTGTGTGTGTGTGTGTGTGTGTGTGTGTGTGTGTGTGTGTGTGTGTGTGTGTGTGTGCAGACTTAAACTGAGTCTGGGTGGCTGTCTGAACTGGAAGAAAGCCTCTAAAAGACAATGTGGCACAAGGTTGAAATCCCTGGATTAGTTCCATGGAGGAGATAAGGGACATTTCAAGACACTTAGTTCTCCCCAAAGGCACCCTCTAGTCCTTAAAAAGACCCCGGGGGCTTGTTTCATCAGCATGGATTAAGGCTAGTGCCAATTTTAAACCGTTTCTTCAGTGGGGCTTTTGACTTTTATAGTTCCGTCCGTCAAGGTATAAGCCCAGATTGCACAGACTCTTTGTGAATGAACTTCTTTAGAGTTGGATGAAAGGATATGCTAAAAGTTTTTTTTTAAATACAAAAATAACTTAATCTAGCAGATCTTCCACTGATCAGCAATAATTTGGTCAAGAACAGAAATTGCATTTGTGTATTCTTTTATCATGTAGTAATTTGTGTTGTGGTGTACCACGTTGATGGCATAAAATGGAACAGTTTTTGACAGATTTCGACATGTTTGCTTTGCAGGTAGACATCAGCACATGCCATTTAAATAACATGGTATTCACTGCCCTCTTATGGACCTTATAGGAACTACACAATTTATTTGATAATCACAGGTGCATTCTCAATCACAACCGGTTCAAAAAGCAGAGAAAGTTTTGGCAAAGCAGGATCTATTTCTTCTAGTTAATTAAAAAAGAAAGAAGGTCAGATTAAATAAGCAATGGGTCTGTTATTTATATAACTATCAGATTTGGGGGTCATTATTTTAGTTTAGTTTTAAGGTTATGTGTAATCATGGGGTTGGGGTTATCCTAGCCCTGGTTCAGAGCGTTAGTGAGTTCCCTAACTCACTAACGCTCTGAAACAGGGCTAGGGTTATCCCATGTGGCATTTACACGGCATAGTCTTGTGGGTTGTTTTTAATCAGAAGCTCATGTAATCTAGAAGCTATTGAAAAAGAAAACTTCTGAAAAAATATTTTATAAAATTAAATAAAAATCTGTATTGTGTAGGCCTATTTGTCCCGACTCCCATTAGGCCTATTTGGTAGAATGTTTGTGGTAAAAGACAGAAATTCAGACATGCAAACAATGTAGACTATTTAGTCCCATGCCAAACCTTCTGAATTACAGTATATGGAGGGCCAAAGCACTCATATGACTGACGTCACTGTCATATATAGGCTTCATCTTCTCTTGACAACACATGCAGGCCTCTGTACTGTGACACATTGAACTGAAAGAATCAATCATTCATGAATCATTCCTGTATGGGCCACACTGCACAGTGGCACTCATCTCAAGTTATGCCAATTCCTGATGTAGGGGTAGGGGTCACTGGGTCAGCTATGCAGTAATACACAAATCATGGCTCAGGCTCTTCATAGACGTATTAAAGTATTAAACGACGATTAACTCACCAATATCGCACCTCTTCAGTTCAGACAGCGTGGGTAGTAGGTTATCCTCTTTGTCTCTATAAAGCAAATTGAGCAACTTTCTGTCAAAATCGCTGTGAAGCAATGAGCTCTTCTTCTTTTGCTGTATTTTACACCTGCAATACCTGCCCTGCACCGATATATTATGGTGTGCAGTGTCAGTGTGCACTCATTATTTTCTCAAAGTCCTGCGTAGACCTATACGTAATCTCTCAAGAACAGATTCTGCTCTGCGTAGTACAAACAGCAGAGGGCGCTGTTTTTCCATCTCATTTGGTTTGGGTTCCCAGATTGACCTATACGTAACACCTGTTTCGTTTTGCAAATTTGTATGCAGGATGTTGCATGATTTAAAACGAGCGCTCCCCGAACCACTTCGCACACACCTGGTAATAATGAGCGCAATGAGCATAATAATGGACACCCTTAAAACCTATAGTTCTTTTTTTTAATTATTATTCAAATGAACCTGCTCACAACTTGAGGGATACATTTTTGATATCTGACATTCATATCTCGAAGCACAAGTTTCATTAAAGGACATTTTGGAAATGCACATCCAAATGTTGATAACAGATTTAATTTACCCTGGTGCCATTTGTAACTGCGATCAATTCATATAATAATAGGCTACTTGCAACTCTAACCACATGATACATTATTGTCTCCGCCAGGCCGAAAGGCATGGCGAGAGAGTATGTTTTGCCCCCTGTCCGTCCGTCCGTGTGTCCGTCCGTCCGTCCGTGTGTCCGTGTGTCCGTCATTCTGTCATTTTGTGTACAGCTAATCTCCGGCACCGTTGCCTTGATCGCAGCGAAACTGTGCACACACACTCCCTGGATGCCAGAGCAGAACCTCTGCCCCAAATTTTTCAAATTAGCCTTTTATAGCGCCACCAGGAGGCCGCTTTTTGCAAAACACATTTCTTGACAGTACTCCTACAGATTTTATCCAAACATCACGCAAATCAGTACACAGTATCTCTATAGTCATGTGATCAACACAGATCTGTCCAATTTTCCATATTTCATCCTGATTGGCTAAGGTTGGCTTCCAAAGTTTGCAGGATTGCTCCGTTTTCAACAAAATGCCTCAAATCATGAACGCAGCTTGCGATTTCCGTGAGATTTCACACGCACATTCCCACTAGGCCGAGGAAGAAATGCCACTTGAAAATGTTCAAATCAGCCTCATGGTGGCGCTATAAATGGACGATTTGTGTTTTTAACTATAACTGCACCGATCTGCATGAAACTTTGCACGCACACTCCCTAGAGGCCAAGGAAAAACAACTGACCTGCATTTTTCACATTTGCCTTTCATAGCGCCACCAGGAGGCCGACTTAAGTAAAACACATTTTTTGATATTAAGCCTTCAGAATTTATCAAAATTTCACGCACATCGGTACACTTGATCTCTATAGTCATGTGATCACGATGGATATTTTAACATTTTCATATTCCATCCTGATTGGCTAACATTGACATCTAAAGTTTGCAGGAGTGGCCCGTTTTGAACAAAATGCCACAAATCATGAATGCAGCGTCCGATTGTGGTGACACATTGCACGCACATTCGCACTACATTGAAGAACAAATGCCACCCTTTTAACATTGCCCTATTATAGCGCCACCAGGAGGCCAATTTTGCAACACTTTTCTTTTTTATATTACTCCTACAAATTCAAACATCATGCAAATCGGTACACATATAGTCAAGTGATCAAGATGGTTCCGTCCAATTTTTCATATTCCATCCTGATTGGCTAATTCCGAACATTGCTGCCCCACAATAACCTACCTGACCTGGCGGAGACCTGTGCTCCGAGGAGCACTTTTTCTAGTTTACTTATTGTCTCCGCCAGGCCGAAAGGCATGGCGAGAGAGTATGTTTTGCCCCCTGTCCGTCCGTGTGTGTGTGTGTGTGTGTCCGTCCGTCCGTGTGTCCGTGTGTCCGTCATTCTGTCATTTTGTGTACAGCTAATCTCCGGCACCGTTGGCTTGATCGCAGCGAAACTGTGCACACACACTCCCTGGATGCCAGAGCAGAACCTCTGCCCCAATTTTTTCAAATTAGCCTTTTAGAGCGCCACCAGGAGGCCGCTTTTTGCAAAACACATTTCTTGACAGTACTCCTACAGATTTTATCCAAACATCACGCAAATCAGTACACAGTATCTCTATAGTCATGTGATCAACACGGATCTGTCCAATTTTCCATATTTCATCCTGATTGGCTAAGGTTGGCTTCCAAAGTTTGCAGGATTGCTCCGTTTTCAACAAAATGCCTCAAATCATGAACGCAGCTTGCGATTTCCGTGAGATTTCACACGCACATTCCCACTAGGCCGAGGAAGAAATGCCACTTGAAAATGTTCAAATCAGCCTCATGGTGGCGCTATAATAGACCGATTTGTGTTTTGACCGATCTGTGTAAAACTTTGTAAGCGCACTCCCTAGAGGTCAAGGAAAAACCTTTGCCCTGCATTTTTCACATCTGCCTTTTATAGCGCCACCAGGAGGCCGACTTATGTAAAACACATTTTTTTATATTACTCCTTCCGATTTTATCGAAATTTCACGCAAATCGGTACACATGATCTCTACAGTCATGTGATCAAGACGGATGTGTTTGATTTTTCATATTCCATCCTGATTGGCTAAGATTGACATCTAAAGTTTGCAGTAGTGCCTTGTTTTGAACAAAATGCCGCAAATCATGAACGCAGCATCCGATTGCGGTCAAACTTTGGACGCACATTCACACTATGTTGAGGAGCAAATGCCACCCTTTTAACATTGGCCTGTTATAGCGCCACCAGCAGGTCTAATTTAGCAAAACACATTTTTGAACAAAATGCTTCAAATCATGAATGCAGTGTCCGATTGCCGTGCAAGGCCTAAGAAGAAATGGCACCCTTTTCACTTTGGCCTATTATAGCGCCACCAGGAGGCCACAATAACCTACCTGACCTGGCGGAGACCTGTGCTCCGAGGAGCACTTTTTCTAGTTTTACATGGAAACGCTTATGCAAAATAATTGCGATGATCTCAAATAATTGCGATTAGGCGATTATGTAATAATTGTGACAGGCCCACAAGGGAGAGGGAAAAGGAATATGTGGGAATGCTAGCTATTTAGAATCACATCTCACTCACACACACAGTTCCTCACCCTGTCTGATAATCTCCATGCACATCACGATGGCATCGTCCCTCTCTCCTCGGGCATAGCGGATGTTGGCTTCACCCATCAGGCCCCGCAGAGCCCGGGGCAGCTTGCTGCGGTGACGACACTCCTGGGCGGACACACACACGCACAAATTGTACTTGATGACTTGAATACATAGGACCACAATGGAAACAAGCCCTCAGGGCTTTTTGTGTTATCCTTACCTCTGTACCTTTTGCAAACTGTTAATGAAGTATTCAATCAATCAAAAAAAAACATACACACATACACACTCATTGCATGAGTTCAAAAAAATGTTTTACTTGCGTGATTCTCGTCTCTGTGAACTATCACTGGATGTCGTTTCTTTACTATGACATAATCATGAAAAGCAAGAGCATGCTGCATACTTAACCTCCCCTCCTCCACTCTCCTCCTCCCCCTCACCTTCATCATCTTCCTGTTCTCGCGGTTCAGCTCCATCTCCAAGGCGAACACATCCCCTACGCTCGGCTTCTCGGCCCCCTCCTCCTTCTCGGACACCTCCTCATCCTCGTCTTTGTCCTTCTTCTTCTTCTTCCTCCTGCTTCTCCCACCTGGCCTCTTCGCCCTACACACCACCTCCTTCTCCTTATAGTCCTCATCTTTTTCATCATCAACGTAGCTCATAGAGTCCGACTCGTTGTTGGCGTCGTCGTCCTCCTCCTCCTCCTCCTCTTCCTCTTCCGAAGAAGATGGCTGCTGTATTCTGTCTTCCAACATGGAGGCGAAGGCCTGCTGGACCACAGGGCTGACTCCCTCCTCCACGTTACCTAGAGGAAGAGCACAGGAGAAGATTAGAGAAGAGAAGAATAAGGAGAGAAAAGAAAATAATGATAGGGAAGAGGTAATGAGAACAGAGAAGCGAAGAGAAAATAATATCGGAGAGAAGAGATGTTTTTTAAGTTGCATAATCTCACACACACACACACACACACACACACACACACACACACACACACACACACACTTTATATATTTATATATATTATATTTAAAAACAACTCACATTGTACCAAAGTGCTTTACAGGTCAGAACAAACAGCAAAAGAGAACAGCCAATAACAAAACAACACACAGACATAGTAGTCAAACAGTAGTAACACATAAGAAGCCCGGCAAACCTTCTTAACATCATAGGATAGGGCCAATTCATCATTCAAAGGCTTGTGAATATAGAAGGGTTTTGAGCCTGGATTTAACAGAGGGGGCAGACCTAACAGCGAAGGGAATGCTATTCCATAGTTTAGGGGCTGCGACAGAAAAGGCACTATCACCCCTGAGCTTCAGTCTCGTTATCGGGACGGCCAATGTCCCCCTGCTGACCTGGACCTTCAACTAAAGTAGTCACTGCCCTCTAAGAAACAAATATACACAAAATACTAAAAACCCAGCAGGACTGGTTACCTGTTTGCCCAAGGCTTTGGCCAGAGGTTGTCGGTTGAGCGTCAGCCTCCTCCCCATCCTCCCATTGTCATTACCTGAAGACTGTCTTTTTGATTCCTGCAACCAGAGAGAGAGACAGACTTGATGGAGAATTAATCACAACATGTTAAGTGCAATATGCTTATGAAACAATACTTTACAATTCAGTAATCGCATATATGAGAGAGAGAGAGAGAGAGAGAGAGAGAGAGAGAGAGAGAGAGAGATGTGTGGGGACACATCTATACCAGTGGTTCTCAAAGTGGGGCATGGGGACCCCCAGGGGTCCAGGGGGTCTCCAGGAAAATGTGTTGATACAGCATCGCAACCATTTTAACCACTTTATCGATTTATACGATGGATATTCAAAAATAGCAGATATACAAGCTCACAGACAGCGCGTCACTTCATGCCGTGCTAAGAGCTTGTAGATCAGCTATTTTTTTTTACATTTTTGAAAGATCTCGAAAATGTTTGGAAGATTTTGAAATATTTTAGCATTTTTTTTAAACATAAATCTTCTCTTCTGGGAGTTCCTGGCACAAAACATTTTCAGAGGGGGGTCCGCAGACAAAAACACTATCAATTTGGGGGTCCTTCAACAAAAGTTGTAGCCTGGTAAACCCTCCCTCCGGAAGTCTCATTTCCATTTGATTTAAATCAAATGGAAATGAGATTTCCAGAGGGAGGGTTTACCAGGCTACAAAAGTTGGACAACCACTGATCTATTAACCTGGAGTCACCAGGCTTTCCACACACATACAACTCTGTATTTAACCACTTTGGGGACAGGTCCACACTATACCTTCTTCATGGTACATCATACCGTACTTGCACAAATCATAAATCTATGAGACTGCTGATTTATAATAAAGCCCCAATAGTTTGACAACAAGCTGTCGGAGCCACTTAGAAGAAGAACTACAACAGAACCATGTGACCTGCAACTACTTCCGGGTTAGGTGGTTCGCTGTGATCAACATGAGGTGAGGTGCTGACATCTAGTGGTGACTAGCGACAAGGCACATAATAAACTGCTATTACTGTGTAGTGTCTGTGTACTGTAGAGTAGAGCAGGGGTCTTCAACGTTTTTCAAGCCAAGGACCCCTCGGCTGAGAGAGAGAGATGAAGCAGGCAGGGACCCCATGAAATAGTGTTGCAGATTAAACCTTTTCATAGCTCCATAAAGAACCTCTCACTCCGCTATACAGCTCCGAGATGAGGTTCTATGTCGTTACCTTCCAGAATCGGGTATACGTCCGCCAAGGCTCCGCTGTTTACCCTTTTGTATACGTCGTATCCCAAAACTAACGGTAGATTCCAAGCCGCACGGATGTTTAAAGTTTGGTCCGGAGCATAATATTTTAGGAACGGAGCGAAACTACCCGTTTAAATCGCTTATTTAGTCAGCCTGTGGCCATGTTTCCCATTCAAACCGGAAAACCCCCATACGTCCGCTGCCAGTACTGCTCCCGGTTTGGCTACAATGGGAAACATGGCCACAGGCTGACTAAATAAGCGATTTAAACGGGTAGTTTCGCTCCGTTCCTAAAATATTATGCTCCGGACCAAACTTTAAACATCCGTGCGGCTTGGAATCTACCATTAGTTTTGGGATACGACGTATACAAAAGGGTAAACAGCGGAGCCTTGGCGGACGTATACCCGATTCTGGAAGGTAACGACATAGAACCTCATCTCGGAGCTGTATAGCGGAGTGAGAGGTTCTTTATGGAGCTAACCTTTTCATAGATTTCATAGATGGTTTCATAGACTAGAAAAGGGATTCTGGGGTTCAAGTGGTTAATGTAAAAAAAAAAATCCTATCACAGAAAGATTTGGCGGCCCCCCTGTAACTCTGAAGACCTCCTAGGGGTCCCCCTGTTGAAGACCTCTGGTGTAGAGGCATGGAAATAGTCAAATTGAATTGTGACTGTGCAAAATACAGTGTCAAATCTAAAGACATTTACCATTTCTATACACACCAATGATATCCTAAAACACATGTGGATATTCATTTGCAGTACATTACACAAAAGTTGGAAAAAAGTGGAAGTATTTTTACTCACTTTATCAGCTGTAAAGTATTTCTACTCACTTTAACAACTGTAGAGTATTTTTACTCATTTTAACAGCTGTAAAGTATTATACTCACTTTAGCTGCTGTAAAGTATTTATACTCATTTTAACAGCTGTAGAGTATTTTTACTCATTTTAACAGCTGTAAAGTATATCTACTCACTTTAACGGCTGTAAAGTATTTCTACTCACTTTAACAGCTGTAAAGTATTTCTACTCACTTTAACAGCTGTAAAGTATTTCTACTCACTTTAACAGCTGTAAAGTATTTTTACTCACTTTGATTACTTTTTACCCACTAGTTACTTTTTAGTGACTTAAAGTACTTTCACTCAAATTGTAGATCGGTCGATTTTAGTTTAGTAACTAGTAGTAACTAAACTAAGTAAAGGTATAATCTTTGCCTCTAAGGTGTAGTGGAGTAGAAGTAAAAGTACTGAAAATTGGAAATACTCCAGTAAAGGAAAAAAAATACCTAAAAATTGTACTTAAGTATGGTACTTAAGTAGATGTATTTAGTTTTGTTTAATGATGTGCGCGCTGTCAGGAGAGAGTGTTGCACGCTTGGATCACGTGACACGCACGCAAGCAGCTGGCGGAAAGCCCGTCAACCAATCAAAAGGCCGCAAGTCTGTGGACGTTAACGCGCTACGTCACAGGCAGTGCGTGCAGCCCGCGAGGTATAAAAACTTTGGGTCCCAACGGTTGACGGATCAGAAGACGCACCTCACCTCCACAGCTGCTACCTACGGTACCGGAGCCACGGACCAAGGAGACGGCCGTTGGCCCGTTGCTGAACTTTTTTACGGAGGATATATTCAAACTGCGGTTCTCCATACTCGTTTAGCCGGTTGAGGTTACCCAGCTCCAAGCTGGGTAACTTTATGGAGGATATTATATCCAAACTTCGTAGGAGGATGAACGACTCCTTTAGCCGGCAGACGACGCTCAACGCTGGGTAAGTGCGAGGGCTAGTGAGTGAGTGAGTGAGTGGAAGGTGTACATTTGGTTACACCATTTCAGGTTAATTACAGTATGATTAAGTTTGGGCATGTTTTTTTGTGGAAACAGTTTTTATTTTATTTATCTTGGTGTCATTTGTAGCTGTCGTTGTAGCCATGGTCACACGATGGTCGTCGTGTGTGTGTCACAGTCATGTCAGTGCTAACTGTCGTTGCTAAAGTTAGCAAGCTTCGGGAAAAGTGTGCGTGAGAGATTGTCGGTTGGCAGTTGGCACCGTGGTTGGCATGCTCAGTGCGCCCCTGGAATTTTTTTAAATTCACGACGTTAGAAGGCCTGTCAACGGTGTTGCCATGTCGGCTTATTATAAGCGACGTTGGGCTTGTTTTTCCGTAAAGTTGCTTGTAAAAATTGCGGGTTGCGGTTTTTTTAAGTGTTAAGTTTGTACATGTTTTTTTTAATCTTGATAAAATGTGTTGCTGTCGTTGTAGCCATGGCGCACACGACGGTCGTGTGTCACAGTCATGTCATAGCCCTAGAATGTCTGTGATCTTACATACATTTCAAGTATTCCAAATACACAGTCATAGATCTCTCTCGGTCCCCCACTGTGTAGTGCCCATCTGCGCGGCCATAAAAGTGCTCTAAACTCCGTCTGTACTCACCCAATAATTAATTCCTAAGACGTGGAGTCATATTTTGTCCTCTAGTTTCATATCCATGTGAAAGTTCTGCCAGAAAACGTGTGTTTAGTCAAATATCTCCACTTATTCACGAGCTGCACACGGACGAGTTCTGTGCGACGCGAGGGGCCAGGAATGATTGCAGCACTGAATATACGTAACTTCCTTTAGGACGCACAAATGTTTGGGACACACAATTGGCAGGTGATGATTCATTACCCCGCACTAATCACAAGCACCTGTCAATTGTGTGTCCCAAACATTTGTGCGTCCTTAAGGAAGTTACGTATATTCAGTGCTGCAATCATTCCTGGCCCCTCGCGTCGCACAGAACTCGTCCGTGTGCAGCTCGTGAATAAGTGGAGATATTTGACTAAACACACGTTTTCTGGCAGAACTTTCACATGGATATGAAACTAGAGGACAAAATATGACTCCACGTCTTAGGAATTAATTATTGGGTGAGTACAGACGGAGTTTAGAGCACTTTTATGGCCGCGCAGATGGGCACTACACAGTGGGGGACCGAGAGAGATCTATGACTGTGTATTTGGAATACTTGAAATGTATGTAAGATCACAGACATTCTAGGGCTAAGTCATGTCAGTGCTGACTGTCGTTGCTGAAGTTAGCAAGCTTCGGTAAAAGTGTAGCTTTAGTTTACTGTAATACAGTAAACGTTGTGATGTTGACCAGCCTATTTTCAAACGAAAACAAACCACTGAAACCTTGAAATCAAACGATAACAAACATTTATTTAAACCTTTTACTTGATAACGCCTGCCAGTTGCAATTATTTACGTGAGAGATTGTCGGTTGGCAGTTGGCACCGTGGGCCGTGGTTGGCACGCTCAGTGCGCCTGGCATTTTTGAAATTCATAACGTTAGAAGGCCCGTCAACGGTGTTGCCATGTCGCCTTATTATAAGCGACGTTGGGCTTGTTTTTCCGTGAAGTTGCTTGTAAAAATTGCGGATTGCGTTTTTTTGGGCTTGTTTCTGAAGTGTACTTGCTTATTTAGGCTTGCTTCCTACATTTTAAATTATTATTTAAACCGGAGGTTCTCAAATATTTTCATGAAAATGTTTTGCTCCCACTGCCAGGGAGCATTTGTTTTGTTAGAACGCTTTTTTTTTTTTTTTTTTTTGCAGAAAATAGCAGATCTACAAGCTCACTGTGAGCTTGTAGATCTGCTATTTTCAATTAGCCGACGCTTATAGGTTTAAACTTTAAAGTGCTCATGTGGCCTATAACTTAAAAAGTTGCTTCTTTTGGGCTTGTTTTCCTATACCTCGTTGCTTATTTCTCTCACAACATATGGCAACACTGCCTGTCAACAGGTTGGAACGACGTCACGGTTAGTCTAACGTCAAACACGTTGGCGGTTCAGCAGTGGTGGAAAAAGTACTAATGTTTTACTTAAGTAAAAGTATCAATGCTGCAATTTATATCTGCAAAAGTAACTAGTTAGTAAAGTTTTCAAATAATTGTAGTGGAGTAAAAGTACAATATTTGCCTCGAGATTAGAGTAATTACTCGAGAGAGTAAAAGTATTGAAAATTGGAAATACTCGATGTGGAGTAGAAGTAAAAGTATTGAAAATTGGAAATACTCCAGTAAAGTAAAAATACCTCAATTGTACAAGTACAGTACTTGAGTAAATGTACAGTTACTTTCCACCACCACTGCTTATTGATTTTATACCGAGAATAATCAAGACTAGAGACGGTGCTAAAAAACCTAGAAGGACATTAAGTGTTTTCCCAGCAGAGGGCGTTCAAAGCCTGGCCATTTTAGAACGAATCAAGTTATTGGGGAAACTTTTGGTTACGGTATGGACATAACCGCTTATTGCTTGTAAATATTGGTGGTTGCGTTTTTTTGGGGGGCTTGTTTCTAAAGTGTAGTTGCTTATTTGGGCTTGTTTACTAATGTTGTTTAAACCAGTGGTTCTCAACCATTTTCACGTCAGGGACCCCCAGATGAATATTTGTTTGTCTACGGACGTCACCCCCATCTGAAAATATTTTGTGCCAGGGAGTGGGACACAAGATGTGTGTTAATTTTTTTTTCTCGAAAATACTTTTTTCCCCCCACGATTTATTTTGTTGAAAATATAGCATTTTTGTTGTTGTTGAAAATAGAAGATCTACAAGCTCAATGCGACGCATTGTGAACTTGTAGATCTGCTATTTTCAAATAGCCGTAGCCTAGTTGTTGCTTCTTTTGGACTTGTTTTCATAGACCTGATTGCTTGTTTCTCTCGCAAGAGCTGGCAACACTGAGTGTAGCTCTTGTCAAGAGCTACTCATAATGTAAAGGATGGTGTACTAACTGTTTTGCATTTAAACAATAAAAAAAAAACACTGTAACCCCACCGATTTGTTTAATTGTAATGCATGATGCAAAATGTGGGCCCAAGGGGTGGGTGGGTGTGTGTGTGTGTGTGTGTGTGTGTGGGTGAACTCTTTGTGTAGGCTTGTTGTATGCTCTTGAGCTGTGGGGTCAGGACCCACAGGATTTTTGAGGGGTCCCCAAATGACAATTTATGGACTTTTAAGACCTTTTTAATACCTTAAAGTGAAAAAAAATATCATTATTGAATCAAAAGTAATCAACAAACTATACTATAAAAACTGCTCAAACATTGGCCAAATTGTCAAATAATATAAGAAAGACGATTTATTTGTTAAAAAAAGGCGATCTACAAGCATGTATCTGTGGAACCGAGTCAAACTAAATGTAATGCTTCAACTCCTACAATTCTAAGTGCTTGTCAGGGTGGGGGGTCCCCAGTTCAAATATTATTATTTTGGGGGGTCCCCAGTTCAAATATTATTTTGGGGGTCACGGTTTGAAAAGGTTGAGAACCAATGGGCTACATGTAGGCTATGTGTGGTAACTTGTAAAAGAAAATAAATGGTTGAAAGTAGGCCTATGTTCAGAAATGTGTATTTGGTAGATAATTTCACTGTTGTGCTTCTTGGCAATAACCTTTTATACAGTTGGAAAGCCTTTTTATTTACCTTTTTAAATGGTGTACCAGGCCATTTGTATGGAACATGATTTTGTGGGATGAGCAGCAGCTGAAATTACTGTATGCACCCATGAACATTTTGACAAATGGGACAACATTTAAAAGGGACATAAACAGACTTTCCAATGGTATTAAAGTTAATGCCAAGAACTTAAAATTGTTACAAATAGAGAAATAGTCAACCAAACACATTTCTGAACTATGTTCATGGCTCTGGCCAGGACCCAAACTTAAAAAAAATCTCGCAGCGTGTCACGACGCGTTATGAGCTTGTAGATCTGCTATTTTCCCAATTTCTTAGGTATATTTTTTTGAAAAAGCTTTTGTATTGTAAAAGATCTTTGACAATCGTTTGAAATAATGTTTTTTTCCCCTGCTCCCAGCAGGGCAGGAAAGTACTGGCGAGGGCTGTATGGAGGATGGAGATGACTGGAGACGCCACTGGAGGGCTTGCCTGTGGACGGACTAGAGAGAGGTGGGCATCTCTATGCATGGGTTTCAAAGTTTGACCCTGACCATCGCTTACACAACTGATGAAGTCAAGTAGAAGACGACTCAAGGTAGGAACCTTTTTTTCTTTGCTGCTGCTGCTGCTTGTGTTGTATGCTGTGTACTTATGTGATTCAAGCTGTTGCTCTATTACTGTCATATTGAGACCCAATGACTGGGTGGTTCAGTGGCTGTTTCTGGCTGTGGAATTGAAGACTGTGAATCTACAGTGTGTGCCGTGTTGTTTCCACTGTTGAAGGTAGTGAGTTGTGGTTCTTGGTCACTTAAATTAGTTTTCTATTTCCTTTAAAGTTCAAGCTAGAGGTTGTGGGCTCTGACATAACAGCCCTCAATTTCAAATATTGGCTGCTGTTGAAGGTAGTGAGTTGTTACAGGGTGAATGTATTGTTTCATACTAGAAAAAACATCACCCATAGGGCGTTTGGCCTAAGGTTGGGAATATATCGGCAGTCGGCGATTGGATGATGATTCAACAATCGTTGAATGTTTTTATTAGGCAATTGTTTTGGACGATATTTGTCCTTTTATTTTGCAAAATAAATGTATCCTAATGGTCTGCCTCCTCGAGAATTAAACTCTTCAAATATAACCAAATAAATGTAAAGCGCAATACAAAGAGTGCGCAAAAATGTTAATTGGGCCATTCTAATAATGATTGATGATGATGATGGAGGCACACTCTTGTTGCGCTTATTTCCGACAAGTCTAGGCTACAAAACTCAGTCCCCTCCCCGGTTGGTAGGCTACTGAATGGAGCGGAGGAGAGCAGAGGAAAGAGGGAATAGCTTTTGCTTTCCTAGTTGTCTGTTTATCAGCTACTGTACGTTTGATGATAGCTGTATATATATCTTTATTTACAAATTTAATTGAAACTACAGCTCTAGTTTTTGCAAATGCTGTGCATGTGCAAGCTTGATCACGGAGGAATGCATGTCTCCCTGGTCTCACAAGATCCAGCACTTGATTCTTAACTTTAGCTGTCAAGATATTACGCTTCCTGTACCCCAGACATGTTTATTTGCGTAGATGACAGGGGCTGCTCCCTCTGTCCATAGTCATCTTTGAGTGATATTTATAATGTTCATTTGTTTTCATTTGTTGTCTGTCTGTCTTCAAACTGTATGTGTGTTATACTGGTTGTATCTGTATTGTAAACTGTTCATTTGTTTTCTAATGCGTTTCACTGGTTTTATCTGTATTGTAAAGGTTGGTCCATTTATTTGTCTTTAGTCTGTATCATAATATGTTTTACTGGTATTATCTGTATTGTAAATGTTCATTTATTTTCCTTGTCTTATTTTGTATATCTTAATTGTGTTTTTTTTTTACTGATTTAATCCGTATTGTAAAGCTGTCCTGGGCATGACATTAAACTGCATCCGACAGTGGGGGACCTACAAGAGGGGACAAAATGAGGGTACCCGAAACCACTGTTATGGTATGGCGTCTCAAATCAGCCTCCTAGTAAGGCTGCGAAGATGAAGAGGGACAAAAAGGAGATGAAGATGAAGAGAAGTAGTTGAAGATGAAGAGAAGAAGAAGATGTATGACGTCTCAAATCGGGCTCTGAGTCAAGTGGCGATATGGCGTCTCAAATCGGCTTTTGAGTCAGGTGGCGGTGTGGCTTCTCAAATCAATTTCTGAGTCAGGTTGCAGTATGGCGTCTCAAATCAGCCTCCTAGTAAGGCTGCGAAGATGAAGAGGGACAAACTGAAGAGAATACAAAGATGAAGGGGCGGCAGTGGCTCTGGGGTAGAGTGGCCGGTAGAGCGGCCAGTTCGATCCCGGGCTCCCCCAGAGTTAGTGTCGAAGTGTCTTTGAGCAAGACGCTGAACCCCTAATTGCTCCCGATGAGCATTTTGGTGCCTTGCATGGTTTCCTCCGCCATCGTTGTGTGAATGTGTGTGTGAACATTCACCCAATCTTTGTAAAGCGCTTTGGATAAAAGCGCTATATAAATGTACCGTTTACCATGAAGAGGAGGTTGTATGCGTGCTTGTTTTTTACGTAAGTATAAACTGGGTAAGTATGAAAACATTTCCCCTTTCCTTACAGGTCCTGTATTATCACCGATGATCCTTCCCAGTGCATCCAGGAGCTGTTTCCTACATAATATTGTAAATGTTCATTTATGTTGTATGGTTTTTAATCTGTATCGTAGTTTGTTTGCTTTACTGTATGTATCTGTATTGTAAATGTATTTTTTTTAATATGTCTTAACTGTATCATATTGTTGTTTTACTGGTTTAATCCTTGTTGTTAATTTTCATTATTTCTTTTTTCTGTGTTTAATCTGTATCATATTGGTGTTTTACTGGTATTATCTGTATTATAACTTGTAAATGAGGAAACGAGATGAAAATGAAGAAGAGCAGAGGAAACAAGGAGTTGAAGAGAAGAAGAAGATGTATGACGTCTCAAATCGGCCTCCGAGGCAGGTGGCGATATGGCGTCTCAAATCGGCTTTTCAGTCAGGTAGCGGTGTGGCTTCTCCAATCGATTTCTGAGTCAGGTTGCGGTATGGCGTCTGAAATCAGCCTCCTAGTAAGGCTGCGAAGATGAAGAGGGACAAACTGAAGAGAATACAAAGATGAAGGGGCGGCAGTGGCTCTGGGGTAGAGTGGCCGGTAGAGCGGCCAGTTCGATCCCGGGCTCCCCCAGAGTTAGTGTCGAAGTGTCCTTGAGCAAGACGCTGAACCCCTAATTGCTCCCGATGAGCATGTTGGTGCCTTGCATGGTTTCCTCCGCCATCGTTGTGTGAATGTGTGTGTGTGAACATTCACCCAATCTTTGTAAAGCGCTTTGGATAATAGCGCTATATAAATGTACCGTTAACCATGAAGAGGAGGTTGTATGCGTGCTTATTTTTTACGTAAGTATAAACTGGGTAAGTATGAAAACATTTCCAACAGGTCCTGTATTATCACCGATGATCCTTCCCAGTGCATCCAGGAGCTGTTTCCTACATAATATTGTAAATGTTCATTTATGTTGTATGGTTTTTAATCTGTATCGTAGTTTGTTTGCTTTACTGTATGTATCTGTATTGTAAATGTATTTTTTTTTAATATGTCTTAACTGTATCATATTGTTGTTTTACTGGTTTAATCCTTGTTGTTAATTTTCATTATTTCTTTTTTCTGTGTTTAATCTGTATCATATTGGTGTTTTACTGGTATTATCTGTATTATAACTTGTAAATGAGGAAACGAGATGAAAATGAAGAAGAGCAGAGGAAACAAGGAGTTGAAGATGAAGAGAAGAAGAAGATGTATGACGTCTCAAATCGGCCTCCGAGGCAGGTGGCGATATGGCGTCTCAAATCAGCTTTTCAGTCAGGTAGCGGTGTGGCTTCTCCAATCGATTTCTGAGTCAGGTTGCGGTATGGCGTCTGAAATCAGCCTCCTAGTAAGGCTGCGAAGATGAAGAGGGACAAACTGAAGAGAATACAAAGATGAAGGGGCGGCAGTGGCTCTGGGGTAGAGTGGCCGGTAGAGCGGCCAGTTCGATCCCGGGCTCCCCCAGAGTTAGTGTCGAAGTGTCCTTGAGCAAGACGCTGAACCCCTAATTGCTCCCGATGAGCATGTTGGTGCCTTGCATGGTTTCCTCCGCCATCGTTGTGTGAATGTGTGTGTGAACATTCACCCAATCTTTGTAAAGCGCTTTGGATAATAGCGCTATATAAATGTACCGTTTACCATGAAGAGGAGGTTGTATGCGTGCTTGTTTTTTACGTAAGTATGAAAACATTTCCCCTTTCCTTACAGGTCCTGGTATCATCACTGATGATCCTTCCCAGTGAACCCAGGAGCTGTTTCCTACATAATATTGTAAATGTTCATTTATTTTGTATGGTTTTAATCTGTATCATAGTTTGTTTGCTTTACTGTATATATCTGTATTGTAAATGTTTTTTTTTTAAATATGTATTAACTGTATCATATTGGTGTTTTACTGGTATTATCTGTATTATAACTGTTGTAAATGAGGAAACGAGATGAAAATGAAGAAGAGCAGAGGAAACAAGGAGTTGAAGATGAAGAGAAGAAGAAGATGTATGACGTCTCAAATCGGCCTCCGAGGCAGGTGGCAACATGGCTTCTCAAATCGGCTTTGAGTCAGGTGGCGATGTGGCTTCTCAAATCGATTTCTAGTCAGGTTGCGGTATGGCGTCTCAAATCAGCCTCCTAGTAAGGCTGCGAAGATGAAGAGGGACAAACTGAAGAGAATACAAAGATGAAGGGGCGGCAGTGGCTCTGGGGTAGAGTGGCCGGTAGAGCGGCCAGTTCGATCCCGGGCTCCCCCAGAGTTGGTGTCGAAGTGTCTTTGAGCAAGACGCTGAACCCCTAATTGCTCCCGATGAGCATGTTGGTGCCTTGCATGGTTTCCTCCGCCATCGTTGTGTGAATGTGTGTGTGAACATTCACCCAATCTTTGTAAAGCGCTTTGGATAAAAGCGCTATATAAATGTACTGTTTACCATGAAGAGGAGGTTGTATGCGTGCTTGTTTTTTACGTAAGTATAAACTTGGTAGTGGGTAAGTATGAAAACATTTCCCCTTTCCTTACAGGTCCTGTATCATCACTGATGATCCTTCCCAGTGCATCCAGGAGCTGTTTCCTACATAATATTGTAAATGTTCATTTATTTTGTATCGTTTTTAATCTGTATCGTAGTTGTTTGCTTTACTGTATGTATCTGTATTGTAAATGCAATTTTTTTTAATATGTCTTAATTTTATCATATTGTTGTTTTACTGGTTTAATCCTTGTTGTTAATTTTCATTATTTCTTTTAACTGTGTTTAATCTGTATCATATTGGTGTTTTACTGGTATTATCTGTATTATAACTTGTAAATGAGGAAACGAGATGAAAATGAGAAGAGCAGAGGAAACAAGGAGTTGAATATGAAGAGAAGAAGAAGATGTATGACGTCTCAAATCGGCCTCCGAGGCAGGTGGCGATATGGCTTCTCAAATCGGCTTTTGAGTCAGGTGGCGATGTGGCTTCTCAAATCGATTTCTGAGTCAGGTTGCGGTATGGCGTCTCAAATCAGCCTCCTAGTAAGGCTGCGAAGATGAAGAGGGACAAACTGAAGAGAATACAAAGATGAAGGGGCGGCAGTGGCTCTGGGGTAGAGTGGCCGGTAGAGCGGCCAGTTCGATCCCGGGCTCCCCCAGAGTTAGTGTCGAAGTGTCCTTGAGCAAGACGCTGAACCCCTAATTGCTCCCGATGAGCATGTTGGTGCCTTGCATGGTTTCCTCCGCCATCGTTGTGTGAATGTGTGTGTGAACATTCACCCAATCTTTGTAAAGCGCTTTGGATAAAAGCGCTATATAAATGTACTGTTTACCATGAAGAGGAGGTTGTATGCGTGCTTGTTTTTTACGTAAGTATAAACTTGGTAGTGGGTAAGTATGAAAACATTTCCCCTTTCCTTACAGGTCCTGTATCATCACTGATGATCCTTCCCAGTGCATCCAGGAGCTGTTTCCTACATAATATTGTAAATGTTCATTTATTTTGTATCGTTTTTAATCTGTATCGTAGTTGTTTGCTTTACTGTATGTATCTGTATTGTAAATGTAATTTTTTTTAATATGTCTTAATTTTATCATATTGTTGTTTTACTGGTTTAATCCTTGTTGTTAATTTTCATTATTTCTTTTATCTGTGTTTAATCTGTATCATATTGGTGTTTTACTGGTATTATCTGTATTATAACTTGTAAATGAGGAAACGAGATGAAAATGAGAAGAGCAGAGGAAACAAGGAGTTGAAGATGAAGAGAAGAAGAAGATGTATGACGTCTCAAATCGGCCTCCGAGGCAGGTGGCGATATGGCTTCTCAAATCGGCTTTTGAGTCAGGTGGCGATGTGGCTTCTCAAATCGATTTCTGAGTCAGGTTGCGGTATGGCGTCTCAAATCAGCCTCCTAGTAAGGCTGCGAAGATGAAGAGGGACAAACTGAAGAGAATACAAAGATGAAGGGGCGGCAGTGGCTCTGGGGTAGAGTGGCCGGTAGAGCGGCCAGTTCGATCCCGGGCTCCCCCAGAGTTAGTGTCAAAGTGTCCTTGAGCAAGACGCTGAACCCCTAA
The DNA here is from genome assembly GCF_963280865.1 of Gymnoscopelus braueri. Lineage (NCBI taxonomy): Eukaryota > Metazoa > Chordata > Actinopteri > Myctophiformes > Myctophidae > Gymnoscopelus > Gymnoscopelus braueri. Next base: position 19,914,937 of record NC_137616.1, read on the forward strand.
TTGCTCCCGATGAGCATGTTGGTGCCTTGCATGGTTTCCTCCGCCATCGTTGTGTGAATGTGTGTGTGAACATTCACCCAATCTTTGTAAAGCGCTTTGGATAAAAGCGCTATATAAATGTACTGTTTACCATGAAGAGGAGGTTGTATGCGTGTTTGTTTTTTACGTAAGCATAAACTGGGTAAGTATGAAAACATTTCCCCTTTCCTTACAGGTCCTGGTATCATCACTGATGATCCTTCCCAGTGCACCCAGGAGCTGTTTCCTACATAATATTGTAAATGTTCATTTATTTTGTATGGTTTTTAATCTGTATCATAGTTTGTTTGCTTTACTGTATATATCTGTATTGTAAATGTTCATTTATTTTCCTTGTCTTATTTTGTATATCTTAATTGTGTTTTTTTTACTGATTTAATCCGTATTGTAAAGCTGTCCTGGGCATGACATTAAACTGCATCCGACAGTGGGGGACCTACAACAGGGGACAAAATGAGGGTACCCGAAACCACTGTTATGGTATGGCGTCTCAAATCAGCCTCCTAGTAAGGCTGCGAAGATGAAGAGGGACAAAAAGGAAACAAGGAGATGAAGATGAAGAGAAGTAGTTGAAGATGAAGAGAAGAAGAAGAAGTATGATGTCTCAAATCGGCCTCTGAGTCAAGTGGCGATATGGCTTCTCAAATCGGCTTTTGAGTCGGGTAGCGGTGTGGCTTCTCCAATCGATTTCTGAGTCAGGTTGCGGTATGGCGTCTGAAATCAGCCTCCTAGTAAGGCTGCGAAGATGAAGAGGGACAAACTGAAGAGAATACAAAGATGAAGGGGCGGCAGTGGCTCTGGGGTAGAGTGGCCGGTAGAGCGGCCAGTTCGATCCCGGGCTCCCCCAGAGTTAGTGTCGAAGTGTCCTTGAGCAAGACGCTGAACCCCTAATTGCTCCTGATGAGCATGTTGGTGCCTTGCATGGTTTCCTCCGCCATAGTTGTGTGAATGTGTGTGTGAACATTCACCCAATCTTTGTAAAGCGCTTTGGATAAAAGCGCTTTATAAATGTACCGTTTACCATGAAGAGGAGGTTGTATAGGTGCTTATTTTTAATAAACTTGGTAGTGGGTAAGTATGAAAACATTTCCCCTTTCCTTACAGGTCCTGTATCATCACTGATGATCCTTCCCAGTGCATCCAGGAGCTGTTTCGTACATAATATTGTAAATGTTCATTTATTGTCTCCGCCAGGCCGAAGGCATGGCGAGAGAGTATGTTTTACCCCCTGTCCGTCCGTCCGTCCGTCCGTGTGTCCGTCTGTCACCAGCTAATCTCTGGCACCGTTGGCCCGGTCGCTGCGAAACTGTGCGCACACACTCCCTGGATGCCAATTCAGAACCTCTGCCCCTCTGAATTTTTCACATGGGCCTGTTATAGCGCCACCAGGAGGCCGATTTGTGCAAAACCAATTTCTTTATATTACTCTTACAGATTTTATCCAAACGTCATGCAAATCGGTATACAGTATCTCTATAGCCATGTGATGAACACGGATCTGTCCGATTTCCCATATTCCATCGTCATTGGCTAAGGCTGGCTTCCAAAGTTTGCAGGATTGGTCCGTTTTGAACAAAATGCCTCAAATTATGCACTGAGCTTGCGATTGCTGTGAAATTTTACACGCACATTCCCACTAGGCTGAGGAAGAAATGCCACCCTTTTAACATTGGCCTGTTATAGCGCCACCAGGAGGTCTAATCTAGCAAAACACATTTTTTGAACAAAATGCCTCAAATCATGAATGCAGTGTCCGATTGTCGTGAAAGGCCTAAGAAGAAACGGGCACCCTTTTCACAATGGCCTATTACAGCGCCACCAGGAGGCCACAATAACCTACCTGACCTGGCGGAGACCTGTGCTCCGAGGAGCACTTTTTCTAGTTTTGTATGTTTTTTTTTTGCTTTACTGTATCTGTATTGTAGATTTTTGTAAATGTATTTTTTTTTTAAAATAATTTTACCAGTGCATCCAGGAGCTGTTTCCTACATAATTGTGTAAAACATCAAACATTTTGAATGTCATTTTACAGTTGGAATCTGAAATGGATTAGAAGGGAAGATACATGGTAGAAGGGAGGCGGGAAGTGAAGTGTTGAAGAGAACATGAAGAGAACATGAGGTATTTGTTCGATCTGAAGGCATTGAGGTAATTTCACTCCATCAGAGGAGGTAAGATCAAAGCTGATGGACTGACATTTTCTCAAGGCCAACGATAATTTCAGACGAATGTTTTTGTTTCCAATGTGTTACCAAGGACAACAATTTATGAAACTAACATTTTGATAATGCTTCCCAGCTTGTTAACTGGTAATTATGAAAATGTTTCCTTTCATTACAGTACTACACATGCTTGATTTTCTATGTAAGTATGAACTAGGTACGGTATGAAACAATGTCCACTTAACAGTATTGTTTTTAGAAGCATATTTGATTGTGTTGTGTGCTTGCTGTTTGTAATGCTTATTCTTTAAATCATCCATTTTCTGTGTCATTTTACAGCTAGAAGCTGAAATGGAGAAGAAGGGAAGATACATGGTAGAAGAGCGGAGGAAGTGAAGTGTTGAAGAGAACATGAAGATGGAGAGAAGATGAGGTATTTGTTCGATCTGAAGGCATTGAGGAAATTTCACTCCATCAGAGGAGGTAAGATCAAAGCTGATGGACTGACATTTTCCCAAGGCCAACGATAATTTCAGACAAACATTATTTTTTGTGTCTCCTTATTGGTTCGATCTGAAGGCATTGAGATCATTTCACTCCATCAGAGGAGGTAAGATAAAAGCTGATGGACTGATGTGCTTCCAAGGCCAATGATAAATTCAGACGAACATTTTTATAATGCCTTTCATTACAGTACTACACTTGCTTTATTTTTATGTAAGTATGATCTTGGTAAGGTATGAAATAATTTCCACTTTTACTGTGTTGTTTTTAGTACCATATATGATTGTGTTTTGCTCTTGCTGTTTTTAATGGGTATTCTTATAATCTTTTCATTTTCTGTGTAATTTTACAGCTAGAAGCTGAAATGGAGAAGAAGGGAAGATACATGGTAGAAGAGAGGAGGAAGGGAAGTGTTGAAGAGAACATGAAGATGAAGAGAAGATGAGGTATTTGTTCGATCTGAAGGCATTGAGGTAATTTCACTCCATCAGAGGAGGTAAGATCAAAGCTGATGGACTGACATTTTCCCAAGGCCAACGATAATTTCAGACGAACATTATTTTTTGTGTCTCCTTATTGGTTCGATCTGAAGGCATTGAGATCATTTCACTCCATCAGAGGAGGTAAGATAAAAGCTGATGGACTGATGTGCTTCCAAGGCCAATGATAAATTCAGACGAACATTTTTATGCCTTTCATTACAGTACTACACTTGCTTTATTTTTATGGAAGTATGATCTTGGTAAGGTATGAAAGAATTTCCACTTTTACTGTGTTGTTTTTAGTACCATATATGATTGTGTTTTGCTCTTGCTGTTTTTAATGGGTATTCTTATAATCTTTTCATTTTCTGTGTCATTTTACAGCTAGAAGCTGAAATGGAGAAGAAGGGAAGATACATGGTAGAAGAGAGGAGGAAGTGAAGTGTTGAAGAGAACATGAAGATGAAGAGAAGATGAGGTATTTGTTCGATCTGAAGGCATTGAGGTAATTTCACTCCATCAGAGGAGGTAAGATCAAAGCTGATGGACTGACATTTTCTCAAGGCCAACGATAATTTCAGACGAATATTTTTGTTTCCAATGTGTTACCAAGCACAACAATTTATGAAACTAACATTTTGATAATGCTTCCCAGCTTGTTAACTCACCGGCTTCGAATGCTATCAATGCATTGAATGGGAGATTATCACGTTTTATCAGACCTTTGAATGGGCGAGTAGGCGACGAGTAGGCGCGATTTAGACCTACCCGCGATTTGTCAGACCATTCATGGGGCGTAATCAGGAGCTACTGACCTACTTGGAGGTGGAGCAGTCCCCACAACAATATTTACGATTCTGTGCCTATCGGTACATAACTCGAACGGCGCTGAGTAGGCACAGGCGAACGTCACACCGTTCAGGACGGCAACTCGGTCGCTTTAGCTCCCTCGGTGGTCCTTCACGGGGTGACAGTTCGCCTGTGACTGCGCGCTTCCGTCATGGTCTGAAACCAAAACCAAAACCGAAACTGAACTATTTAAGTCATCTCCGTTGGTAGGTCAGTATGTCTTGATAACACCCAATGAATGGTCTGATAAATCGCGGGTAGGTCAGTATGTCGCCTATTTCGCCCATTCAAAGGTCTAATAAGAGGTGATAATGTCCCATTCAATGCATTGATATTATCCGAATCAGGTGGTTAACTGGTAATTATGAAAATGTTTCCTTTCATTACAGTACTACACATGCTTGATTTTCTATGTAAGTATGAACTAGGTACGGTATGAAACAATGTCCACTTAACAGTATTGTTTTTAGAAGCATATTTGATTGTGTTGTGTGCTTGCTGTTTGTAATGCTTATTCTTTAAATCATTTCATTTTCTGTGTCATTTTACAGCTAGAAGCTGAAATGGAGAAGAAGGGAAGATACATGGTAGAAGAGAGGAGGAAGGGAAGTGTTGAAGAGAACATGAAGATGAAGAGAAGATGAGGTATTTGTTCGATCTGAAGGCATTGAGGTCATTTCACTCCATCAGAGGAGGTAAGATCAAAGCTGATGGACTGACATTTTCCCAAGGCCAACGATAATTTCAGACGAACATTATTTTTTGTGTCTCCTTATTGGTTCGATCTGAAGGCATTGAGATCATTTCACTCCATCAGAGGAGGTAAGATAAAAGCTGATGGACTGATGTGCTTCCAAGGCCAATGATAAATTCAGACGAACATTTTTATAATGCCTTTCATTACAGTACTACACTTGCTTTATATTTATGTAAGTATGATCTTGATAAGGTATGAAATAATTTCCACTTTTACTGTGTTGTTTTAGTACCATATATGATTGTGTTTTGATCTTGCTGTTTTTAATGGGTATTCTTATAATCTTTTCATTTTCTGTGTCATTTTACAGCTAGAAGCTGAAATGGAGAAGAAGGGAAGATACATGGTAGAAGAGAGGAGGAAGTGAAGTGTTGAAGAGAACATGAAGATGAAGAGAAGATGAGGTATTTGTTCGATCTGAAGGCATTGAGGTAATTTCACTCCATCAGAGGAGGTAAGATCAAAGCTGATGGACTGACATTTTCTCAAGGCCAACGATAATTTCAGACGAATATTTTTGTTTCCAATGTGTTACCAAGCACAACAATTTATGAAACTAACATTTTGATAATGCTTCCCAGCTTGTTAACTGGTAATTATGAAAATGTTTCCTTTCATTACAGTACTACACATGCTTGATTTTCTATGTAAGTTTGAACTAGGTACAGTATGAAACAATGTCCACTTAACAGTATTGTTTTTAGAAGCATATTTGATTGTGTTGTGTGCTTGCTGTTTGTAATGCTTATTCTTTAAATAATTTCATTTTCTGTGTCATTTTACAGCTAGAAGCTGAAATGGAGAAGAAGGGAAGATACATGGTAGAAGAGAGGAGGAAGTGAAGTGTTGAAGAGAACATGAAGATGGAGATAAGATGAGGTATTTGTTCGATCTGAAGGCATTGAGGTAATTTCACTCCATCAGAGGAGGTAAGATCAAAGCTGATGGACTGACATTTTCCCAAGGCCAACGATAATTTCAGACGAACATTATTTTCTGTTTCTCCTTATTGGTTCGATCTGAAGGCATTGAGATCATTTCACTCCATCAGAGGAGGTAAGATAAAAGCTGATGGACTGATGTGCTTCCAAGGCCAATGATAAATTCAGACGAACATTTTTATAATGCCTTTCATTACAGTACTACACTTGCTTTATTTTTATGTAAGTATGATCTTGGTAAGGTATGAAATAATTTCCACTTTTACTATGTTGTTTTTAGTACCTTATATGATTGTGTTTTGATCTTGCTGTTTTTAATGGGTATTCTTATAATCTTTTCATTTTCTGTGTCATTTTACAGCTAGAAGCTGAAATGGAGAAGAAGGGAAGATACATGGTAGAAGAGAGGAGGAAGTGAAGTGTTGAAGAGAATATGAAGATGAAGAGAAGATGAGGTATTTGTTCGATCTGAAGGCATTGAGGTAATTTCACTCCATCAGAGGTAAGATCAAAGCTGATGGACTGACATTTTCTCAAGGCCAACGATAATTTCAGACGAATATTTTTGTTTCCAATGTGTTACCAAGCACAACAATTTATGAAACTAACATTTTGATAATGCTTCCCAGCTTGTTAACTGGTAATTATGAAAATGTTTCTTTTCATTACAGTACTACACATGCTTTATTTTCTATGTAAGTATGAACTAGGTACGGTATGAAACAATGTCCACTTAACAGTATTGTTTTTAGAAGCATATTTGATTGTGTTATGTGTTTGCTGTTTGTAATGCTTATTCTTATAATAATTTCATTTTGAGTGTCATTTTACAGCTAGAAGCTGAAATGGAGAAGAAGGGAAGATATATGGTAGAAGAGAGGAGGAAGTGAAGTGTTGAAGAGAACATGAAGATGAAGAGAAGATGAGGTATTTGTTCAATCTGAAGGCATTGAGGTAAATGCACTCCATCAGAGGAGGTAAGATCAAAGCTGATGGACTGACATTTTCCAAAGGCCAACGATAATTTCAGACGAATATTTTTGTTTACAATGTGTTACCAAGGACAAAAATGTATTAAACTAACATTTTGATAATGCTTCCCAGCTTAACTGGTAATTATGAAAATGTTTCTTTTCATTACAGTATTACGCATGCTTTATTTTTTATGTAAGTATGATCTTGGTAAGGTATGAAACAATGTCCACTTAACAGTATTGTTTTTAGAAGCATATATGATTGTCTTTTGCTCTTGCTGCTTTTAAGGGGTGTTCTTATAATCTTTTCATTTTATAGGTAGAAGCTGAAATTGAGAAGAAGGGAAGATACATGGTAGAAGAGTGGAGGAAGTGAAGTGGTGAAGAGAACATGAAGATGGAGAGAAGATGAGGTATTTGTTCGATCTGGTATTTGTGCGATTTCCGTGAGGCTGAGGAAGAAATGCCACTCTTTTTACATTGGCCTGTTATAGCGCCACCAGCAGGTCTAATTTAGCAAAACACATTTTTGTAACAAAATGCCATAAATCATTAATGCACGCACATTCCCACTAGGCCGGGGAAGAAATGCCACCCTTTTCACTTTGGCCTACTATAGCGCCACCAGGTGGCCACAACCTACCTGACCTGGCGGAGACGTGTGCTCCGAGGAGCACTTTTTCTAGTTTTGTATGGTTTTTAATCTATATCATAGTTTGTTTGCTTTACTGTATATATCTGTATTGTAAATGTTGATTTTCTTTTATATGTCTTAACTGTATCATGTTTTACTGGTTTAATTCTTATTGTTTATTTTTTTCATTATTCCTTTTCTGTGTTTAATCTGTATCATAATGGTGTTTTACTGGTATTATCTGTATTATAACTGTTGTAAGTGAGGAAACAAGATGAAAATGAAGACAAGAGGAAACAAGGAGATGAAGATGAAGAGAAGTAGTTGAAGATGAAGTAAAGAATATGTATAACGTCTCAAATCGGCCTCCGAGTCAGGTTTGATATGGCGTCTCAAATCGGCTTTTGAGTCAGGTGGCGGTGTGACTTCTCAAATCGGTTTCCGAGTCAAATTGCGGTATGGCGTCTCAAATCAGCCTCCTAGTAAGGCTGCGAAGATGAAGAGCGACAAAATGAAGAGAATACAAAGATGAAGTGGCGGCAGTGGCTCTGGGGTAGACTGGCCGGTAGAGCGGCCAGTTCGATCCCGGGCTCCCCCAGAGTTAGTGTCAAAGTGTCCTTGAGCAAGGCGCTGAACCCCTAATTGCTCCCGATGAGCATGTTGGTGCCTTGCATGGTTTCCTCCGCCATCGGTGGGTGAATGTGTGTGTGAACATTCACCCAATCTATGCAAAGCGATTTGGATAAAAGCGCTATATAAATTTACTGTTTACCATGAAGAGGACGTTGTTTGCGTGCTTGTTTTTTACGTAAGTATAAACTGGGTAAGTATGAAAACATTTCCCCTTTCCTTACAGGTCCTGTATATAACTGATGATCCTTCCCAGTGCATCCAGGAGCTGTTTCCTAAATAATATTGTAAATGTTCATTTATTGTCTCCGCCAGGCCGAAAGGCATGGCGAGAGAGTATGTTTTGCCCCCTGTCCGTCCGTCTGTCCGTCCGTCCGTCATCTCCGTCCGTCATTCTGTCTGTGGACAGCTAATCTCCGGCACCGTTGGCTTGCTCACAATGAAACTGTGCACACACACTCCCTGGATGTCACAGCAGAACCTCTGCCCCAAATTTTTCACATGGGCCTTTTATAGCGCCACCAGGAGGCGATTTGTGCAAAACATATTTTTTTACACTACTCCTACAGATTTTGTCCAAAAATCCCGCAAATCGGTACACAGTATCTCTATAGTCATTAAACGAAACTTGTCTTTTCGATTTTTCATATTCCATCCTGATTGGCTAAAAATGGCTTCCAAAGTTTGCAGGAGTGCTCCGTTTTGAACAAAATGCCTACAATCATGAACACAGCATGCAATTTCCTTGAAATTTTGCACGCATATTTCCATTATATTGAGGAAGAAATGCCACTTGAAAAATTTCAAATAAGCCTCATGGTGGCGCTATAACAGCCCGATTCGTGTTTTTACCTAAAACTGCACCGATCTCTGTAAAACTTTGTAAGCGCACTCCCTAAAGGTTAAGGAAAAACCTTTGCCCTGCCTTTTTCACATCTGCCTTTTATAGCGCCACCAGGAGGCCGACTTATGTAAAACACATTTTTTTATATTACTCCTTCCGATTTTATCAAAATTTCACGCAAATCGGTACACATGATCTCCATAGTCATTTGATCAAGACGGATGTGTTTGATTTTTTTCATTCCATCCTGATTGGCTAAGATTGACATCTAAAGTTTGCAGTAGTGGCTTGTTTCGAACAAAATGCCGCAAATCATGAACGCAGCATCCGATTGCGGTCAACCTTTGCACGCACATTCACACTATGTTGAGGAACAAATGCCACCCTTTTAACATTGGCCTGTTATAGCGCCACCAGCAGGTCTAATTTAGCAAAACATATTTTTTGAACAAAATGCCTCAAATCATGAATGCAGTGTCCGATTGCCTTTCAAGGCCTAAGAAGAAATGGCACCCTTTTCACTTTGGCCTATTATAGCGCCACCAGGAGGCCACAATAACCTACCTGACCTGGCGGAGACCTGTGCTCCGAGGAGCACTTTTTCTAGTTATTATTTTCGGTCAACCCGGCCATCTCTGAGCAAGTGATTATCTTGAAGACATACCATACATAGATTAATGTGTCTCCAAAGCACAAAGCACTCCAATTATTGGGCTTCTCGTGGTCTGTACAGTTAGGCTACTGGTTGCACACAAAAGTTCCTTTTGCTAAAGGCCCACGTCCTACTATACTGTAAGCTCAGAAGGTTGCTGTGCTGGTGTGGCTAAAATTCCATATGAACTCCATATGTCTACGGTCTTAACTGTAGATTTAGAGGAGGGTGCTGCTCAAACTGATGTCAGACTACCCCATCCCACCCCCGGCCTTTACTAAGATGTAAATGTTTAGGTCTCAAGCAACCAACCAGAACCTTAATTTATGAACCTGGCTTTGGGGCAGAGCTGCTATTATCTTTATGTCACCACAAATACTGTTAACCCTTAATAGGAGATAGAGAAACAGATTCAATGCAAATTAATTCATACAAATTTATTGAAAGGTTAGCAAAAGCACGTTAAATCAATGAAACAAGAATTAGTTGTCCAAATTAAAGTAACACTATTATTAAGGTATTCTTAAAACATTAAAACAATGGGTCTCATGCAGGGAGATATAAGAACTGTTTAGATTTTTCTATTTTTGCACTTCTCGTAGGAAGGAGCACATTTTTAAGACCAAGATAATAAATCTTTAAAGGGATTGTTGGCAACATTAAGCCTAAATTTGAAAAATATCTATATATATATATTTTGCATTTTTTCCCCTCTATCAGCCACTATATAATGATGCTGGGGTGTTTTCCTGCATTGAAACACAGTCCTCTTTCTGAAATCGTATTTTCCCTACTGTTTATGTGTGTGTCGGGCCGTAAATTAACGCACGCATGTGCGCATCCGTGCCCGTGTGAACTTTTTACTTTCGGTTTGAAAACGCTCTCAAACTTCGTTTTTGAGGCACATAATTTACTTTTCAGATAGCGTTTGGATAGAATTTAGTTGTTTAACTTCATATATGTGGTCAATTTGTCATGAAAGAGCCTATTTAAAAATAAAAATTCAGAGAACCGGCAGGGGTGGGCAGTTCCTTGAATTGTATCCGAATAAAGCAACCAATATTCGGCATGGCCCGTTTAGAAGTCCCCTATGGAAGTCCTCCCTGCGACACCCCCTGGTGGTCGGGGAAACGAACTGCTGGGTTTTTTTTCTTTGTTTATCTCTGAATCGCCTACAATCCCTTTAATTTTCCTAATTCACAAATTGTTTGTCTAATGTAAAGAACAAATTTGAGGAACATAGAAAACACACAAATATCATCTGATCAAATGTACAAATGGTTAGTAAATATAAAGATTGGAATATTATGGGCTAAAACAATACTATTGGTCCATTGATCTGAGTTACAAATATAAAAACCTGGATTATATTGCATGTGATTCTACTCTGTGTCCTGACATCACTCCCGCTACCCCGGGGTCACGGAAGCATTTTTCTATTGAAAATTTGATAGGGAAATCTTAGATCGTGTCATATAAGAGCTGTGTTCCAAAAAAAACAAATCAGCCAGGCTATAGTCAGGTGTGACTGTGTCGTTTGCTGTGTTTGGAGATTTATTTATTTTTTCTTACTCTTTGAATAAATTATTACTTTTTCACCATCAGCTGTTGCTTCATATCCATTTGAGTATAAAAAAAAATCGCCCGACCGTTTTGTTATTTTTGGAACACAGCTCTGATATGATGCAATCTAAGATTTCCCTATGGGAATTCCAATAGATAAATGTACTCTGTGACCCAGGAGGATAGCGGCCTTTAATGTCAGACGTCGGTGCTCTATTAACACAGCATTTACAGCATCACTTGCCATTGCTGTTTTTTTTATTTCCCTAAAATGTCAGTATGGTCTGGAAAATCACATCAGCTTCAACTTCAGTTTTTTTGTCACATCACAAGTTTACACCAGGTATAAATCTTTATTTTAACTAGGCAGAAAATTAAGAACAAACAGAATCCTCATTCTTTAATGGGTGCACTAATTGCGCACAGCGTAATTTCACCTCCTAAAGCCACACCTTTACACACCCACTCACAGGGAAGTGCTTCAGTGTCAAGTGCCCATATGTCAATGTACTCATAGTGTCAGCATTGAATTTCCCTGTTCGATTTTGGCATTATTTAAAAGGTGCATTTATATCCTGTTTAGCTGGATTGTTAAAACAATGGTTCATGATGTTTAGAATCAATTTGTTTTTAAGCAGTTTGTGAAAATGTCATTAAGACCCACCACATTGATGTTTGATAGGCAAAGATTCCCCTATGGAATAAACACAAAAAATAACGCAGCGACCCAGGGGGATAGCACCCTCTAGCGTCAGCAACGTCAGGACTTCGGTGCTCTATAAGCATCAACTGATTATGTTAACAATGGAATAGCAGATTAGATACAGGCAGAAATATTAATCAGTATGAAAAATGTTAATAAGAAACTTCTGGTTCTGACAAATACTTCAACCACACCCTAAAATGGATATGCCAAACTAAACTAGGCCATCAAAAAAAATGTTAATGTGTTCATAGATACGACCAGCTATGTCTGACATCTTTCCTGCTCAGAAAGTCAAAGTTTCCAAGGTAGCAGAATGCCTCATGTTTCTTCCTCAATGACAGTTTTGAATGCTCTCCAGCTCAGTCAGTAAGCTGTCCAGATTGTGTGATTCTTCTACTTTACTTTTTATGACTTGTTGCGGTTTATGACTTGTCATTGTCATACTGGATGAGAATGTTTGTTTTTTGTGCCAGCTATCTTGTGTTGGATGGCTTCTTTAAAAAAGCATTTGTAGCAGTTCAACCATCAGGCTACTTGCCAGGGTGAATCCTCAGGTGTTTGTTGAGTAGACATGTACACCGTAACTGTTACCACAAATAGTTTTTCTCAAGTGTTTCCTCAGATCACACATTTCAATATAACCCTTACCACAACCTGTGCAATGAAAGGGTTTCTCCCCTGTATGTGTCCATGTGTGTCTGGTCAGATTTTTATTTATATTGAACCCTCTACCACAAATTGTGCACTTAAAGGGTTTCTCCCCTGTGTGTGTTATCATGTGCACCTTCAGGTGTCCACTTCGGGTAAATTCTTTGCCACAAACTGGGCAGCTAAAGGCCTTTTCTGCTGTATGAGCCCTCATGTGTCTTGCTAGATGTACGTTTAAAGCATATTTTTTGCCACAAACTTTACAACTTAAGGGTTTTTCCTCCGTATGTATTACCATGTGCACCTTCAGATTTGCACTACGAAGAAACCTTTTTCCACAATGTGTGCAACCATAGCGTCTCTTCCCTCTGTAACTCCTGCTGGATGGAGTTCGTTTCGATGATTTCAGGTCCTGGGACAGGTTGCTCAAAGGCAATGTTTCCACATTTTGTGTGTTTAAAGATTCCTTGGTCTCCTCCCACTCATCACTGTCTTCAGTGTCAGAATCAGAACAGTGTGAAGAGAGGGGCTGAACATGACTACTTGGTTGTGATGCTCCATAGTCCTCTACATCAGCTTGTGGTTTTGTATGTTCAGTGTCTCCGTTGTGATCATCATCAGTTTTCACTGCTGGTACAGTCATTGTTAACCTATCAGCCTGCTCTGGCCACTGAAGTAGCTCCTCCAGTTCCTCTGTAATTTTTGGTTCCTTCTGGGCGAGACTGGGTCTTCTATCGTGCTGCTCAGGGGAAGCCTCCGTTTTACAGACAGGGAAGAAGTCTAGTGGTATAGAAAATGACAGAAACATTGATCCATTAAATGCTTTAAACACATTTATCCATACAGAGTCTGCTCTCATGGATCTTTAGTATTGTGGGGGTGGTCAGAGGAAGTCTGACCTGTTTATTCTAGACCATAATGCAAAAGCAAAGTTATTCAGTGATAAGTTCTTGCAAATATCAGTGTCTTCCAGGTGGAAGGGGTCCAACCCGGCCAAAGTTGCTTAAACAAGTGATTTAGACAGTCGGCAAGTGTAAATGTCAGTGGAAATAAATGAAGGGAGAGTTGTGGTACTGTCAGCAGGCTTAAACTTAATTCATACACTGTTTCAAACAATAAATTACACAGTCATATTATACCAGCTTAAAAAAACCTTGAAAAGTCATAACTCTTGTACCTTAAAAACTTACCAAACGAGAACGAATGACATACCGGGTTGTAATTTCATTTAATTCTCTTAATTACACCAACAGAGCAGGCAGAGCGGACACACACACACACACACACACACACACACACACACACACACACACACACACACACACACACACACACACACACACACACACACACACACACACACACACACACACACACACACACACACACACACACACACACACACACACACACACACACACCTATGATACTGCATACTTATAACTATAATCATGTTTTTTTTTTAATATAATTTTAAGTATGCAGTATCATAACTACATCTTTGGTGTTTACAACACACCAACCCGTTTGAAAATCGGATGAAAATTGAGCACGCTATGGTTATTTTAAAGTATATGCATCATAGACATAATGTTATGAATGACTGTTTCAAGATGGCCGCCATGTGGCAACGTCGTACTCCATTGGCCAGCAGCGCGGGTGAGTCATCTAGCCTTTATATATATCTATGTACACACCCGCCCAGAGCATGTGAACAGTACCCGCCCAGAGCATGGGAACATTTGCAAGCATATCATTGGTTGTCAATCAGCAAAAGCATGTCACTCGAACCAATCGTAAAAAGTAACGGGAACGCCGCCCCCATGTCATTCGAACCAATCAAAAAGTCACGGCCGCGCCCCTTCATCCAAGAGCAAATCTAGTGATGTGACCGGATGCGTTATCAGCTTGTAGATTAGTTTGACAAAACTCATAGTTAAGTATAAATTAGGTTGGAGCCTCGCAGGCCAAACGTACAGCGTCATGATTTCTGTACATCACACAATCTGGCCAGGTTGATATTATGATTTTAATTTCGGCACATTCAAGATTCAAGGTGTTCTTTATCGTTCCGTCTTGCACATAAGAGTACAAATAATTTTGTTCTGGTTCCTCACAACATTTTAACAGCATCAATAATAATATTAATATCATACATAATATGTACCAAAAAAAGGTCATATTACGCCTCAATGTCTCCCGCAATCTTAATAGCAGCATTTGTGAGTTGCCGTTTATAAATGCTGGCATTTAAGCCCAGCCCCCTTGCCTCAGGTCCTAGTCTTTCTATAAATAAAAGAGCTGGAGAGATGGGAAGAGCCCTGCTACTGCAAAAACACTCACACACATAATATAGAGCTTTGACCTTTTAACAAAACACGTCCTTGTTTTAACCAAAACATATAACTTAGTCTACCTTTAACTTTTAAATATTATACACAGTGCATAATATTAGAAGTACGATTTTTGTGTATTTGTTTGTTTGTATGTTTGAATACATCATCAATGACAAAAGATGCATACGCCATTTACAATGCAAAAGTTGTTGGGAATGGGAAGGAGCTTACAAAAACAACAAACTGGATTGGAAAATGTGTTCACCTAAAAAGGAAACGGACCTATGTGCATAGTGAAATAAAGCCTAATGTTCTAATGACCCTCCTCTTTCTTAGAATATACCATGGAGAAGTGCTGTAGGATTAGAAAGCATATAGGAACATAATACATTCCAATTTCACCTCTGTCTTTTTACATCAGTGGTTCTCAAAATAATTTTGTGTTTATATATATATATATAAAGAGTTTGTATTTGGCCGCGAGACCCCATCTGAAAATATTTGGTCGCCATGCAAGATTGTGATCTAAATTTTTCACAATTTTGCAAGATACAAAAAAAAAAGAGATCTAGATCTACAAGCTCACATCAAAACGTGTTAAAGTGGTTAAACTGATTTTGATGCAAAATTAACTAATTTAGCTGGGAGAACTCCTCAAGGACCCCTGGGGGTCCCGACTTCAATAACGTAAAAGACACACACAGGCACAACACCAGAGGGAGCTCCACTGATCTTGTATAACCCAGATTCGGCACAAACATGGGGTTAAATTCGTTCTACTGCTATGTCACCAAAATGTGGAATGCCCTACCAACAGACATCAAAAAGTGAGACTCCTTACCCTCCTTCAAAACCGCCATAAAAAAAGAGCACCTGACTGCAATTTCTAACTGAGTGGTCCTAGTAAAGTCTTAGCCTTGGATCAAGACGGTCTTGTATCAAGGCTAGTAAAGTAAGCTTATGAAGAATAGTGCGCGCACATCCGTTAGTCCAGGTGCTTAGACAAACAAAGTATAATGAAAAAGAATAAAGTCTGCACAGTGGTAGATGCAAAAAGCTCCAGAATGTATTGCTCGTCAACGTTTCGGCCTGTTCAGGCCTTCATCAGGACATATATAGTGGAAAAGGGCATACACAGAGGTTTTTATAGGTACTACTATGCAATGATAGGCTCCCCCAATAGGGCAAGTGAGGTCACATGCAGCCAACTCAATCAGGAGGTTGGCTAATACATAAAGACAAGAATATCTGGAGATAAACAGTGTGTACCCATCCCAAGATCCAAGAATAGCAATAAACAAAAATACATTTAAAGTTTCCCAAGTATTAATCTTGGGAAACTTTAAATGTATTTTTTCTTTTTCTTTTCTTATTCTTTTTCATAGTAAAGTAAGCTTAACACCAGAAATGACCCCCCCCCCCACTATTTACTATACATATACTTTATTATACATATACTATATTTTACTGCTACTAGTGTTGATGTCTTGAATATTATTGTATATTATTGTATGTCTATAAATGTCTATGAATTGAATACACAGGAAATGGAAACATGCCCTTAGGGCTTTTTGTGTTATCCTTTTTAGCAACATTGTATAATCGTACCACTGTAATATTTGCAAACTGTTAATAAAGTATTTAATCAAACAAGACTCCAGGGACCCACTGAGAACGAATGATTTACATAACGTTATGTGTTGTTTACTGAGTGTCAAAATCTTTGCCTATGATATGACATGATCAATAGGGACGCCAGGTTGAAAGTGCATAATGTGCATGCAGTGGTGGAAAGTTTTACAATAAAAGTAAAAGTATCAATACTACATTGTAGAATACTCTCTTACAAGTAATAGTCCAGAATTAAAAATTGACTTGAATAAAAGTACAAAAGTATTGGTATCAAAATGTAGTTAAAGTACCAAAAGTAGAAAGTACTCATAATGCAGAATGACCCATTTCACAAGTTATCAAATGTATAAAATGTTTTTTAAGAAATCTTTTGAAAATAGCAGATCTACAAGCTCACAATGCCACGCATTGTGAGCTTGTAGATCAACTATTTTCAAATGGCCGAAATGTATATAGGGCTGAAGTGGTTGGTCACCAGAGAATTCGACCCAGGACAATTCGCCCAGCCGCGAATTTGAGTCAGCTCGACCCAAATCGACCGGGTCGAATTATCTGTGTAACCCCTAGAGGGTAGTAGAGTACAAGGTGACGGTGGTGAGGTCCTGAAGGTACAAGGTGACGGTGAGGTCCTGAGTATATTTAAGAGTAAATATTGTAAGCATGCTCCCCCAGTTGCATACTTTTTTTAAGAAGGTTTTTTGTAAACCTTCTTTTCTAAATGAAATAATGTATGCCTTATTGTAATGTTGTCTGTTTTGTCCTCCTCTAAAATCATTTGAAAGTAGCAGATCTACAGTAGTCGCCATCATTAAACACAACACAAGAGGTGAAATGAATTAACGTAACTGTTATTTTATTTGACAAAACAGGGCAGTGTAAAACAATTTCAATGATTGAAAAAAAAAAGTCAAAAATAGTAGTTTAAACAAAAAAATGTGAAATAAAATGTATATTACAAAAAGGCTGAGTCTGATCGAATGTGCACTATTTAAGTCATAGAAAAACAAGTTATCAAAAATAGTTATATACAAAAAAAATGGGGGAATAAAAAAGAGAAAGGAGACCAGGCTAGACCTCGCTGTCCGCTCTTGCCAGTCCGACCCCGTGTGGCATCGTGTTCACCTCAGCAACAGCTGCCAGCAGCTGGGTGATGTCCAACTCCTTCATTGCATAGGCATCCTAGCCTGACACTCAGCCTGAATTTTCATTTCGTTTCACTCCATTATTCAGTCTGAAAGCCCTCTCAATGCAGCGGAGTTCTGAGATGGGGGCGTGGCCAAAGTGGGACTCCACTATGAACCAACGCGATTGGTTCATACTGGATTGTCCCGATCCCGATTCGTCGTACAGATTTTCAACCGAGAAACACCCGCCTTCGAAAGCGTCACCAGACCCTGAATGCTAGGCAAAGGATTCAGGGGGTGGAGCCAGGCTATAGGCATCCCATAGTTTCACCAGTTTGCCCTCTGTGTCCTTAGTTTTCTTTCGCTGGTAGCGTGCCACCATATCCATTGTGACGAGACGTTGTAGGTGTGAGATTGTGCCAGCTTCTTTGTACAGCAACGACACAAGCAGGTACAGATTCAAGCTTGGCCGCTGTGCTGCGTTGTTGAGTCTGTAGTGCCATCCCTCCAGGTTGTTGTTGGTTCTGATGGCTTGTCGGTAAACGCACCACTGCTGTGGTTTCCACTGGCCATTCATCCAGGTGTCACGGATGTAGTCCACAAGAGGTTCTAGCCGTTCTGTCGACGTCGATGTGTGGCGATTGAATGCGTCTACTATCTCACCGGCCGGGATGTAGGGCAAAGCAAACAATTGCTTGATGAAACTTTTGACTTCTTCATCGTGTCTGTAGGCCACAGACAAACCAAGCGACTGGACATGCCGATACACCGCCTGAGCCCAGTGAAACGAACATCCGCGGACTCCAGCGTCAGGGCCACAAAAAACTGTGGTTGCAGCTTGCCAGATAGCTACTTCAAAGTCAGTCACAACCTTAACATCGTTAAGGCTAGGCGCAAGGCGTTTGACAGCCTCGAAAACGGCGACGTAATCCCGTTTCCTCCTCTGCGTCATCAGGGCAAAGAGCAGAGGCACCTGTTTGATGTCCTCGCCTCTACCGTTACTCAATCAGGTGCCGGGCATTGTCTGCCTCTCGTGCCGCTGGGATGGTGATGTCGCCCTGGAGAAAGTCCTCTGGTATGTGCAGATCATCCACCTCAAAGTTCACATCTGTGGGATGCTTGGGCCTGCCCTTCTCTCTGTGTCTATTGGCTAGCCTCGTGAGATGATCTAGCCTGACTGTGCACGTCGAATCTTGAGGCATGTCGTCTCTCAGTACAGACTCCACAATGCCTCCAGCAGACCGGAACGGGTTTTCCTTAGCCATTTTAATGGCGTTTTTGTATATTTTCACCTTTGTTTCCTTTCCAGGCTCCCCGTAATGAATGTGTTCGTGTATCCCAGGCGTAAAGACATCACCAACTTGCTTAACCGTAGCGAGACATAACTTTACTTTGCCACGCACTTTGCAGCGCCATGTAGGGTTCGGGCCAGCAGGGAGCCTCATAATATAGCTGTGTCCATTGGTATCGACTAGCAGTGGCCCCCCACGTTGCGTGCCTTGCGGTATGATCTTGTAAACAGTCTCAGTTGGCTGGCCAGCTGGCGCTGGTGGCACAAGCTCGGTTACAGGCTCGGTAGGCTCCGGTAAAGCAACGTCTGTCTCTGGAGGGGCTGCTGTGCGTGTTCTTTTCCGAGGCACAGGAACAGGTCGTGGTGGTGTAGTTAGGTCTATAATCGGTGAAACAGCTTCTGTCTCTGGAGGGGCTGCTGTAAGTAAGATGAAATATGCAATATAAATGAAATCCCAATTATAATATTTGCATCTCATATGATGCCTAATTCTCCATATTCAAGATTTAAGATGGGGAACATATACAGTTGGAGGGGGGTACAGCATTGTGTAAACAGAGCTATGTTACATTGTGTTGTTCTATATGGGAGAATAAAATGAGTGCAAGAATAATTGTCAGACAACACAGAGCTGCTGCTAATGTGTAGACTGAACGTCACTTTATGACTGAATGACAATAATCATTTCCATAACACATACAAATAATATAGTGTATTCAAATCACAGCATACAATCAATAAAGGCATTACCATTATAACTATAACTTTTCTTATATATATCATACTTTTATACTTCATGTGATTATTCACAAAACCCCACATTCACACCCTGGTATATAGTATATTCAAATCACAGCATACAATCAATAAAGGCATTACCATTATAACTATAACTTTTCTTATATATCATACTTTTATACTTCATGTGATTATTCACAAAACCCCACATTCACACCCTGGTATATATGACGTGACCCAACTGTTCTGTAAACGTCCTCTGGGTGGCTCCCTTTAGCTTCCATTAGCCTCCATTAGCTTTGTAACGAGTGCAACAAAAACACCAACACAGTCCCACACCAATACAGTCTTGAAGCTAAAGCATTCATAGAAACTTATTATAACATGGCAACTTTGCACTTTACCTGAAAAAACACAGATTGAGGATCGCCAGGCTGAACCAATTGATAATAGACACACTGTAATCCATTACAAAAGGATTTAGAGCTGAGGTAAGGAGGTGTCTAATGGCTGTGCTCATTAATTATCACCTCAAGAAGACAATAGGGCTTGAGGTAAGGAGGTGTCTATCTCAATGGCTGTGCTTGAAAGCCTTTGGGCTTGTTTCACCCTGACAGACAAATAATAATTGTTTGGTAAATCAATGTACATATTATTATTATTATGTCTCTGTCTCTGTCTCTCTGTGTCTCTCTCTCTCTCTCTCTCTCTCGCGGTCCGGGTCGAATCGTCTCGACCTGACCGGGTCGAATTGTCCTGGTCGAATTCTCTGGTGACCGTTCAAAATGTATGTATGTTTTTTAAGAAATCTTTTGAAAATAGCAGATCTACAAGCTCACAATGCCACGCATTGTGAGCTTGTAGATCAACTATTTTCAAATGGCCGAAATATAGTGGCTGAAGTGTACGTTTTGTAATAATAATCAAAATCTACGAAGTAACAAGTAACTAAAATTTTCAAATAATGATAGGAGTACAATGTTTGCCTTTGAGATGTAGTGGAGTAGAAGTAAAAAGAATAGCAAATTGGAAATACACCAGAAAAGTAAAAGTTCCTCAAATGTTTTACTTTACATGTACTTAGTTACTTTCCACCACTGAGTGCATGCATGGTTGACGTACACACCTGACACATGAGACTTGATGTCAGGATTCAGATTCAGTGAATCCAGCTGCCGTCGCTGGATGTCTATCTCCTGCTGGTACTGGAATATTGTCCTGACAAACACGGACAGGATGTCCTCGGCGACGGCAGTCAGTCGTTCGTTGACGAACAATCGTAACGTATCTAATGTTATATCGGCCATTCTCGTTCGTTTTTTAGAAAACACCAACGTCGCAGCTATTGTTTTTGTTTACAAAAATTGCACTAGCTAGCTGACTGGATAGCTTTCCGGCGTGCACGGGCGTGTATAACCAAGTACTTCCGGGTTGACTTTCTTCTTCTTGGCATCCATTGTAGTACCACTATCCTCTCTGTTTAACTGGGAGAACTTCAGTGGTGGAAAAAGTACTCACATTTTGTACTTAAGTAAAAGTATCAATACTGCGATGTAGAAATATTATTTTACATGTAACATGTAGATCGGCTATTTTCAAATGGCCGACTTGTATATAGGGCTTAAGTTGTTAATGTATGTTTTGTAATAATAATCTAAATCTATAAAGTAACTAGTAACTAAAGTTTTCAAATAATTGTAGAGGAGTAAAAAGTACAATATTTTCCTCTGAGATGTAGTGGAGTAGAAGTAAAAGTATTGATAATTGCAAATACTCCAGTAAAGTGAAAAATACCTAAAAAGTGTACTCAAGTACAGTACTTTTTTTTTTTTTTTTTTTTTTTTTTTTTTTTTTTTTTTTTTTATTTCATTATTTCTTAAATTTTTATCCCGCGATTTTTGTAACCCATTTTTTTCACCCGGTGCCAATTTCCTAAGTGATCCTGGGCACTACACCAGCCCTACACCAGTATTACACCTGTCACCCCACAGTAGGGAGGCCAGGGCCGAGCTCATGCTTCCTTCAGGCATGAGAGCCAACTGACCTTCTTGTCACCTGACAGGGGGGAGTTTCCCTGGTTGGACGTAGCGCGTGGAAGGAACACGTTATTCCAACCAGTTCCCTTCCCCTCCATCAGGCGCCCCGGCTGTCATGGGGGAGGCGGTATAGTGACCAGGATTACTACATGTTTTTGTGAGGGTATTAACTACCCTAGGAGACACAGGGAGAACATGCAAACTCCACACAGAGTAGGCCCTTTCGCCAACCCCACCTAGGGTATGGGCGCTGATGACGCGGAGGAGAAGACACGCCCCCAGTGCCCACAGCGTCCCCGGCGGGAATCGAACCCAGGACCTTCTAGCTGTGAGGCGACAGCGCTACCGACTGCGCCACCGTGCCCTCAAGTACAGTACTTGAGTAACTGTACTTGTCTTAATTACTTTACACCTCTGTCAGAGAGGGACTCAGGTAAAAAGCTAAAAGCTTTGCATTGATGGTTCTATCCATATACATAGTTCTATCGCTTCTAAGGTTGATGGTAAGCACATACCGCCTCCTGCTGGAAATAATACTAGGATTTAAGGTGAAAAAAGAGTGGTTGCAAAGCTGGTAGTTTTCAAGTAGTCCCATACAACGTCAGGGGAATACTAGTGATGAGTTATAGGCCCTACATACATCTCCCATATAACTAATTCAAGGGACTTGAGTTCCTCCTTCCCGAGGAGTCGAAGACTTCCACATTTGAATGATTTGGGGTCCCAGAGCTGGACAAGGCCCCTAGAACAAGGCAGAGACTACAGGCAAACAAAATTATAACATAAAAGATGCAAAACAATAATATTTTATGTACAACCAGAGTGTGTAATTTGGATCTGTTTTTTTTCTCTCCAGTGTTAATGTTTGCAGTCTACTTTTGTTAAGAGCTTGCTTCTTATTTGTAACTAATCAAATACAAAAACAAAAAAGCAAATAAATGTAAAATTATGTATTTTTTTATCCATGCAAGTGAGTTTTGTGCCTGGACAAGTAAATCGTAAATGTATAAGTGCCTCAAAAAGTTTACATCAAACATGGTTCATCATCATCATCATGTATCAGACTCTAGTGTCCGACAGCCAGGCATTAAAAATATGTATATATGTATATATAATATAATATTGTAACACAAGGGTTACTTACATACTTTTTAATCATCATTTGGCTACTTTTTGCAAGTGGTTTACATAGGCTACTTTATACTTATTTTTTAGATTGCCCCACTTCTTTTTGGGTTGCAAGGGAGTCAGCTTTTCATTACCCTAATCACACTGTATGAAAACAGGCAAAAAAAGGCATCAGATATTGAGTCAGTCATCAACAAAAATTGCCTCATCTACTATCTTAAATATTATTGTTTTGAATAGGTGTAACATATTATTCAACACTGTACAGTATGTAAAGTTTCACGCTGTATATTTCAATTACTTGTCAGATATTAAATAAGCAAATACTCTTTACATACTGAGTGTACAGTATACCGTTAACCATAACAAAACAGTAGAATTTGAAGGCAGTATTATATTCTAGTGATTGCAAAGGTAGGCTGAGTCGTCCACTCTTAAGGACTTGTCAACCCTCCTGGGTGGGTTGAAAATAGCTGCAAATCTGTTCCAAAACATGCATTACTATTGGCCTTTAAACCCCTGTATCAGTTGATCTATGATTATCAATATTTCTCTGATGTCATGACGAGCCCTCAACCTGCATCATTTCAAGATTACCACGTAAAACATGTATACTATATCACCAGTATGCACAGCCTTAAACATTAAAATGATTAAAGCCATTTATAGGGCTGTCTGGCACATCCTCACTGTTATCAACCATCAGGCCTCTTGATCTTTAGCCCAGAGAGAGGGCGGGGGAGAGGGGCACACACATATGGAGACCAGTTGCCTACCAGCCCTAATGCAAAGTTCTAGTTAAACATTGGCCCAAAGTTTGCTTTCCGCCTTCTGTTGTTTTTACACTAAAGGCCCTGCAATTGTTGGAGGCATTATTGACTTAGTAATTAAAGTATTTTAACGTGGGGATTTTGTAATCATTACATATACCACCATCTGTCCCTGTGTCTGGACCACATGGACCTGAAATGAAATGTTCCCCGAGTAGATAATGTATAAAAGGCAGAGAGATGAGGATCATATCAATATCATTCATTAAAAATGGATTGAGGCTGGGCTGCTGTATTTCAATGTTCACACAGATGATAATAGATGTGGTGTCATTGATTTAGACCAGCTCAAAGCTTCTGGTCTTAACAGTGATTACATGAGTAAAGCATAATTGAAGTACACAGTGTAAGTCAAGTGTATGCAATTTATTTCAGTATATATGTTGTATCATCCTAATATCTGTCCATCAGAGATTTTAACCCAAGAGATCTCTTTTCTTTTTCCTTTTTTTAAATTTTAGGTTGCCAGCCAAACACCCTGGTCCAATCTGCTTTGAGCTTATGGTTTTATTGTATCCCATCTGGACAGACACCAACAGCAAACCCATTTTAAATGGGACAGGGACTAAACTGTTTCTTTGAGAGGTAACAGGTTTGTGCTTCATTCAGCAATACTTGCCCCCCCCACTTGCCCTCTCTCTCTCTCTCTCTCTCTCTCTCTCTCTCTCCTCTCTCTCTCTCTCTCTCTCTCTCTCTCTCTCTCTCTCTCTCTCTCTCTCTCTCTCATCTCTCTCTCTCTCTCTCTCTCTCTCTCTCTCTCTCTCTCTCTCTCTCTCTCTCTCTCTCTCTCTCTCTCTCTCTCTCTCTCTCTCTCTCTCTCTCTCTGGTTTCAATACCTTCATCACTGGTGTTATCTACCTCCATTGTGGCAAGGAGAAAACAAAGAATCACAAATAAAACAGCCACCCTGACTTTGATCCACGGGATCTTCTGTCAGTGTTTCCGCCATGTAATCTCAGTGCGGCCAGTTTAGCCATTAAAGAGCCATGTGTTTAGCTTTTTGACACAGGATCTTTGAATTGGAAGAGATAAGAATGTTCTATTGGGGTCTGTTGTTGGCTTTAAGTCAATCTGTCTACTGTCAGTGTGTGAATGAATGGCCAAATATGTAAGATAAGTCCTAATCATTGATATGCTGTAGGTTTGTGCAGGAGAGTCATACATCTCTCATGTTAACATTGGGAAGGTCACCATTATTCTGTGCATAGCTGACCGGTTAGACCAACTGGTCAGCTGCAGGGATGTTGCAATCATACAGTATGATTGCAACATCCCCGGTTCTGGTTCTGGCTGGGGAAATGGCTGTGGCTCAATTGTCACCTGGAACAAGGAAACCAGTAAAGTCTTGTTTGGTTTAAAGTAGTGGTATTATGAGCTCATTACTAGAACAACAACAACAACAACAACAACAACAACAGTTTGGGTTAGGTTGGCTTGTTGGAGGAAACAAAGCCCACAAGAACCAATACATAACAAAAATAAATAACATCATAAATAGACACTTGATAAAATGATATTGTTTTAAATGTCAACAACTACAAGTATTTGCAAATGTTGGTCGAGTGATTTGTAGTCACTACAAATCTGTACAAGTACTGTAAGTACAAGTCATATTTTATCCTTGATAAACAAAAGCAGTTGTTCTCAATGAGTTTTGCATTGACTTTGAAATTGGGACCACATGCAGAATATGAAATAAATAATATTCCTCTATGACTGACTGTTTTCCTTGTCCACAACCAAACCACTTTTAGGCCCAGTCCACTGGTAGAGAAACACTGCATTTAGGTGTGGTGTAGAAAGTAATGATAATTGGTTGAGTATTTGGTAATTATTTGATGTTGTCCTGTATGTATCTTTAATATGGTCTAAGAATTCAAATGTGTACCAGAAGTCAATGTCAAATTAAATAAATAGTACATTATCAATGTTTTCAACTTCTCACTGACACAAAAAACTGGCAACAGTGGGGTTGTTCCAAATAAGGCTCAATCTCTGACACTCGTTCATCAAAGGCCAGGGACTCCACCCACTAGATTTCTGTTACAATGTCAGCTTTAACCACTTCAACACCAACGTCCATATTCTGGGGGGAACATTTGCTAAAAACAGCAGATCTACAAGCTTGTAGATCGGCTATTTTTGGCGAAGAGATTTGGTGTAGACTCAGGTCCAGTGGTTGATTGTGGTTAAGTCACGTGTAACCAGAAAGCTCATGCATACATTGTTTTTAGACTGCAAGATTATCACTATTTGGAAGCAGGCAAAATTACTTCAGCAGACACAAAAATTATTGGCCTTATTGTAGTTGGTAGTATGATATTCACACAAAAAAATGCATGTATGCTGATGGAACCTGTATATTGTTGGTGTCCAGGCCTCCATAATAGGCAAGCTAGTCTATCTCAAGGGTTAGGGTAAACCCTCCCTAAAAATGTGAGGGAGGCCCACAAACCCAGCAGTCCTCAAGATGTGACAACATTTGGCATACCCTTCTGAGCTATCAGTTCATTGTGCCTTGCCCCACTTACCTTACACTATAATAATATCAGTAAGCATTTTGGAAATGTTAGCTCAATGTAAAAGGAGCACTTGGATACCCCAAGAAAATTGCCATTTGTGATGGCTGCTTTTATTCAAAGCACGACAAATGTCTTCCCATAGAAGCTTGCATAATGACTGTTAGGAGGGTCCTCCTCCGCCCATGAACACAGTGTTGATGGGTGGTAGTGACGAAACCAAGTTCTGCACCTCGGATGATGACGCCACATGCTGGGAGAGCAATGCATCCTGAGGGTGGAACTGAGAGGCGTCTCCGTACATGCAGGTGGCAGACACTAAAGAGGCAAACAAGACAATGAATGGTTTACACACAGCTTTTATATATATATATATATATATATATAGCACTTGCAAATTGCCAATGCCCACAAAGACAAAAGAAACAGAGAATGACCATAATAAAATAAATATATACTTAGTATTTAGTATGTTGGATTACCTACAAACCTCAAACAGTACAGTTTTTATACTGTATTGAAATTAACTGAAACCTGTAGCTTTTCGAAAATCAAATAAACCACGGTGTGCTTTGGAAAATCGTCTGCAGCAATGTCAACCTTTAACATATCACAATATAGAAAATTAAGTAACGCTGACCTCCCCCAGCCTCTGTGTTGGTGTAGTATTGCCCTGATGTCTTCCTTGCCGAGTCATCCAAGATATTCAGGGGGTCGTGAACCTCAGAATATGTTGGGGGAAATGGACGGAGACTGCCTACGCTGCTGATGACGGACACATGCTGGTCGACCAATGATGACATCCGCTGGCTGTCCAGGTAATTGCTGCTGCTGTAATAACCTGCCAAAACAGGGACATGGGGTGATTGGCTGTTCAGATTTTGTAGCATTTATATGTGTGGAACATGTATATAGACATTCTTCAGCTATTCATAGCATGTCACTGTAGACTTGTGACTATGACTATTGGACAACTGTACTGGCCAATTGAGTGTTAACTAATATAGATAGAAGCAACCTTTTTTACATAAAAAACACCAATTCTAGCCTCTCTTACCACTGTGTCCGGCAGCAGAGTAGTTCTGTGCTTGACACCCACCACCTGCAGCATTCAGGCCAGCTCCCACAAAACCGTATCCCCCCACAGAGTCAATCATCTGGGCTGCAGCCTGTGCCTCCAACCCCTGGTCTGAGGGAGGCTGGACCGGGTCTGGGCCAGAGCTGTAGCTGGATGAGGGCCGTACCACAGAGCCGTAAGGTGCCACGGCACAACTGCTTCCAGTAGACGAATGATGGACGGACGACTGCTGATGACTGCTGCCAAAGAAGATGTCTTTAGCCAAGGGCTGGTCACTGAAGATTGGGTAGCGGGAGAGGTGGTAGGCTGCCGACGGGGTCTGGGACTGGAGTGAGACCAGGCCCTGGGTTTGGTTATGAGCCCTAAATACACGCAGCCCATGACAAGGAGATGTTTTAATCCAGTTCAAATTAAATGACTTGTCAGGGAGATAGAAAACAGGTTAAATAGAACAAATAAAGATACAGTATACCTATCAGAAAGCAGGTATGATATATAGATGTATTATATAGATATATAGAACATTGGAAACATATCATATGCAGGTGTGTACATGCTATTTAGATGATTAGCATCATTATGCATTATGCAGGTGTGTGCTTATGATGCCATAAGGCTGGGTAAAAAAAGTTGCATCAGGTACAGTGTTTCTTAAGGTGTTTCTTAATGTGCGGTTTCAAAGACCAGTTTGTACAGCATGGAAAGGTCAAATAAAAAAAATAAAGTGGTCACCTCAGCATGGGCTGGTAGTTGGGGTTGGAGGCTGTGGAGGACGGGGGAGGGTAGTAGCTGGTGCTGGTCTGGGGCAGGCAGTGGTACAGGCTGTCCGGGTAGGCAGGGCAAGCGCTGGGTTGGTGGGGCAGGGATGGCTGTGTGATGGCAGCCATGGAAGAAGAGAGGCAGGAGGATGGCGAGGAGGTAGAGGAGGAGGAGGTTAGGGGCCTCGCCGCCATGGGTCCTTGGTTGATGACGGAACCCCGGTGCACCAGCGTTGCAGGGGAGATAGGGGGCGTCATCAGATGACCGCTGGTCTGGGAGAAGTCCATCTGACCTCCTGTGTGTTTATGTGTGTGTGTGTGTGTGTGTGGGGGGAGGGGGGGAGGGGGAGGGGGGGGGGGGGGAGAAGGGACATTACCACATTAACAGAACCAGAAACATTTTATAATTATGGAGCATGCCGTTTGGTATTAGCATGCCATTTGTTGCTTCCATGCAACTAGAAAAAGTCAGGCATTATTGATTTGGTAACATGAGCAAATCTATCATTAGGACACTCATTTACATTTTCTTTAATCTACTTTTTGAACATCTCAAAACAAAACAAACTTGTAGGCCTAGGCCCTACAGGTACCTGGAACTGTAAAGCCATCTGGTTCTGTCCCCTGGTAGACGAGCATGGGGGCTCCCAGCCCCTGTTGCTGATTGGTTGACAGAGACATGTACGTGTGTTCTACCAGAGACTCGTTCTTGACTGTTTGGTCAATGGTAACGCTGGCCTTGTTGCGATTGGCGAGGAAACAGGAACTTGGCGAAGCCGTGAAAGCTGCTTTACTGGCATCTGAAAGTGACACATCGGTAATATGAGTGTTGTACTATAGTCCAATTTCTTCTCATTTATTACAGATATTACAGAGCAGAAGGAAATTTCATAGGATTTATAGCCATTTGGTTTAAGCCGTCTTCGATATGGAATAACAATCACATTCTGTCTGGGGGGAAACCATCCACTAACAGTTGGGAAGATAAGGGTATTATGACTTATTATTGGGACAAATAATATGGGGATCAGAGTTAAAAGATCACCACATTCTAAGTTGGTTACAGAGTGCTCCTAGATGGATGTCATATAATCCTGGGAGTTTAATTGATCATATATAATATGATCAATTAAACTCCCAGGATGATATTCCTTCGGCACGAATGAAAGCATGAGATAGAGAGGTAGGAGATTCAGAGCTAGACTTAGACTGGTATGCCGTTTGGAACAATGTAATCGACAATAGGTATTGAATGCTATTGCCACCTGATCCGTATTGCACACTGTACCCCAGGAACCTTGGGCTCGTTCATTCATGTTGTATGGGAATGTCCTGGAATTTTGGATTTCTGGGGGAAGGTTATTCAAACTTTAATAGATCTAATAGGAGTACAACTGTCTCTTACTGAAGAATCACACAAAGTCTGGCTGGCATGTCCACGGTGGGTTTTTTTCTCGGCTGAGAAAGCTGGGGGTGCTCGCCTGAGCTCGAGTTGAAAATATTTGAGCTCTCGGCAGGCAGAGGGAAGCGGCGTGCTAGTTAATGCCCCAAAAAGCGGTGTTCGCATTTAAAAACATAAGTACGGCCCCTTACGATTATAGTTCAACAATGGAAACCGCCCCATGATATATTTAGTACTTATTGGCTATAGGGAAGGTTGGTGGAGGGGATATCTGCTATTTCTGTGTGTTTGCCTATTTGTGCAGACTGTTTGCCTATTATGACATGCCCAGAATAGTGACACTAGGGTTCATGTGGTTAGTACCTGCGTTTCTCATGTATCTCTCCAGGAGGTTCTGCAAATCCTGTTCCTTGGTGTTGTTGAACTGAGTCTCCAGTGCCAGCAGGATGTACTCATCCAACAGCATCCGTATCAGATGGAACGAACCTGTCATGGAAATGAAAACAACTCACTGAGTAATGGCTGTGGCTGTTCTGTGATTACCACCACTTTACTGTTTGCCCACTAAGAAAATAATGAATGTTTTGTTGTTTTCCATTAAACAACATGTCTAATGTTTGACCTGTCAAGGTCAAGCTCTCATTTCACCTCAAGAAAACACTGAATTACAAAAGTAAAACATTTTTAAACACATTTCTATTAATGAACAAAATGCATTACGTGTGTGTGTCCATGTGGGAGTGAGACTAGTGTTCAAACATTGAGCACGCGACCCAGAGATAAGGCATTGTTTACTCAGGACCAGTCTGGCCATTACGGTTTACGGCCCTATTGTAACAATCTGCTCCTTGCTGCCTTGAATCATCAGACCTGTGTGTGTGTGTGTGTGTGTGTGTGTGTGTGTGTGTGTGTGTGTGTGTGTGTGTGTGTGTGTGTGTGTGTGTGTGTGTGTGTGTGTGTGTGTGTGTGTGTGTGTGGGGGGGGGGGGCAGTACATCATATGGACTGACTGATAGAGGAGCAAGCAGCAAAAACTCAATTAGCAGAACCGCTATTGATAACACAAACAATGCCACTGCTATCACGTTAATATACTGTTCACCAATTATTAAGCACAACTCAGGATGTTTTTGTCATGGCAGATTTTCAAGCTCACCCCATCCCTCCTGTGTGAACACACACACCAACGGTTACGTGTCCATTTGTACCCACGTTGGAGTTAAATGAACACTGAGGATTGTACTGTGTAGCAGCAGCATCAACAACAGTGTCACCAAGTGGAAAGATGGCAGTCTTAACAAGCTATGGGCTAATTTAGACCCCAGCCATTCTTCTCCGCAACAACCTAAATCAGTGGTTGTTGAACCTTTTAATTTCACGGACCCCCATAACTCTCAGAGTTATAGACCTGTAAGGGTCCATTTGGAACCCCCTCAAGGAACCCTGGGGGTCCCTTGACCCCACTTTGAGTACTACTGTTCTAAATGCTTCGTTTATGCTCTCATCTACAACAGGGTCACACGCCGACAACAGCCGATGTACAAGCTCACAACGTGTTCATGCAATGCATTGTGAGCTTCTACAGTAGATCTGCTTTTTGCCGTTTAGTAAAAGGTGCTTGTTGTGTGGACAATGAAGACAGTCAGTTCTTTTCTGAGTTCTTACCAAAACTTGTGGCATTGTTGAGCGTGAGGTTGTGCATCACCCTGGCCCCAAAGAAACTCCACCTGAGCAGGAAGTCCTGAGCTCTCTTCTTCACAGACCGACCGCTCTGCTTCCCTGGCTAATAACCAAATGACAGAGAAAAGGTGTGTGTGCTGCTTAAACCCCATATACCCCTCCTTTTTCCCTCCACACCAAATATTTAGAGTGAAAAATAGCCATTACAAGTTTACAACATGCCACATCACGACATGTTATGAGCTTGCAGATCGACTATTTTTGCTAAATGTTAGCCTATTCATGTGGTTAATGCACAATTCTTTTTTCTATATCTGTACTGTATATAAGAGGAAGAGAGACGGGACAGAATGTCAGGTTCAGCAGCTCCTTTATTTCATCCGTCAATAGTGAAAGATTTCTGAAACATTGTGAACATTTTCTTTTTAAATGTTGAAAATCTATGGAAAGTTTTGTCCATAATGACATGCCCCAAATAGGTACACAACGAGTTTGTAGAAAAATGCTACCATGACAGCATGGTATAAAATATCAACATTCATCATCATAGTGCTTAGCTCCAACATGCATGCAATCATGCATGCACACAAAGAGCAACAAAGACACAGACAGCCAGAAGGTATACCTTAATGACTTTCTGTTCCACCACAGTGTCCAGCCACTCGATGAATGACTCCACTGTGCCATTTTTCTTTAGCAAGTCCTTCAGCTCCTGAAACACAGCTATGGAGTCATCTAAAGGGACAGGAGACATGGTTAAAACTACTTAAACCCTCTATTATTAGTAAAAGGGACCCAAGTTACAACTATACTGGGAGCTTTTTCTCCGTCTACAGAATCTCTTCGCCAAAAATAGCCGATCTACAAGCTCACAACGCGGCACGTTGTGACAAGTTTGAACGGCTTGTTGAACGGCTATTTTTGGTGAATGTTCCCCCCAGAATATGGATGCTGAGGTTCAAATGGTCAAAACCACTTAAGTCCTATGTGATGCTTAGTCGTAATACAGTGTCACGCAACTATTTTTGCCATTCTAAAAACATTAACAAAAACTCGAAACTAGAAACCTTTAAGTGGTTAATCAACAATATGAGTGATTACATCATCAGATCTCAACAAGATGATGAACAACATATGGGGCACTTGATTTTAGGGTTAAAGGGCCTGTAGGAGTTTACCAAGTATCCAGTGTGATGTGTTGTCACAGGAAAGAAGAAATCAAAACCACTCGCCTGCCATCAAATAGCAGCCATTGCTCTTTTAATTAACTCGATTTTCAGGCCACATGAAAATCTTGTCCTATATTGTGCTGATCAGAGCAATGGTCACCTAGTTATGGCCATTTGAAATGTTGGAAACTGCTGTAACACTGCTGTTCCCCACATTTTTTTATTTTATTTTGTGACTATTGTCATGGCAGATCCATGAACAGCATTTGTACCATGTTTGGTGATGATTGGAGCAATGATGCACTTGCAGCAACCACGTCCACGGTCATACCTGTGCGACCTTGCGTTCGGGAAGTAGGGGCAAAGAAATGATCAGAGTGGGGGACAAATTTCAATTTCACCCACTTCCGGTGGTCAGTTTGACTTCCGGTCTTTACCATTGGATTCCTTGTACCCAAGACAAAAATAGCAAGACATGCCATCTCCGGTTTACTTCCTGGTGTCTTCCTGGTGTTTTTAGGAGACCGGAAACAGGTTGGAGTCTATTAATTCAATGGAAGAGTGAACGAGAACACAGCTTCTGAACCATTCATTAGCTCCATGGTCACTGAACTAAATATTGGGCCCGAATGTCACAAGCCACACAATATTCCCAAGATTTTCATACTAAAATGGCTTTCTTCAGAGAGACAAATCAAGAGAAAATCTACTTTATTATCGACCTTTCTCTGTCCCAGCAACACACTCTCGCAGGATGTCTAAACCCCAGCCAATAGAGCATCGCAGTTCCCGCCCCTTCCGGGTTCCACCGCAAAATACTCAATGCATTTTTCCCATTGACATTTCCAAAAATATTTATATCAATTAATTTAAGCCTAGAATCAAGCCATCCAGGGTCCTGGTGAATCATGACCATAAAAAGTTTGATTCTGTGATTTTTTTTTTTGGAAAACCATTACTATTATTTTAAAAAAAAACGTTTTATGGTCATGATTCACCAGGACCCTGGATGGCTTGATTCTAGGCTTAAATTAATTGATATAAATATTTTTGGAAATGTCAATGGGAAAAATGCATTGAGTTTTTCCTTCCGGCACCAGGAAAAACCAGGAAGTGGGCGGGAACTGCGATGCTCTATAGGCACACATAGACCACCCTCAAATTTTCAAGCCTATAGACGCCTTAACAGACTACGTCACACTGATAAGAACCAGTATGTGCGCGCAGGCCGGCACCAACTGAACCCCACCGCTCATGAGATGCATTGTAAAAGTGGTCACAGCCTCACGTGTAAAAATGCATCCCATCAAACGTTCATATGCTGTTTTTCTCCCAGTGTGGAGGAAGAATGCTTAGGATTTTTACTGTGATCTCTCGCTCTTGAAATATATAATCCTTGGCGCACCTCAATAGCCAACACACAAAAGGAGGTTGAATGAACTGAAACCAGCGCACCCCAAAACAGCAGGTTTGGGGATCTGTTGGGAATTGATTACATGAAACAGTCACCTGTGCGTCCAGCCTCAATGTTTGTAAACAAATAATTGGTCTATAGCATGCTGGGAACTGGAGTTGTGGCTGTATAAACCCCAGCCAATAGGAACACCGAGGGGGCGGAGCTTATTTTGTCATAAGAAAGCTTTTGTCAAATTTTCTCAACTAATGAGGTTAGATCAAATATAAGCCATTGGAATATGCGCCTACAGTAGTTTGGGCCATAACCGCATCATTTTAGGCTACTCTGGCCTTAGCTACTAAATTACAGTAACAACAGTATACTATAGTTACTTTTCACTCCTCCCAACTTAGTATCATAATCACCATGCTCTTTGCCACAATAACAGACCCTTTCTAAATGTTTTGTATTCTCATATCACAATAAAGAAACACAAAGGAACCGATGACAGAACATGAAGAGATGCTAGGTGTTTTACATTCAGTGTAGAGGTCAGAGTCTTGGTCTCCAGTGGCGGTGACTGTGAGGAGAGGCTGGGAGCTGATGCTGTTGAGATCCACCTTATCGATGTCACAGACCATGCTGTTGACCACCGCCTGGTCGAACAAGGCAGGCCGTGCAATCTGGTGGACAGCAGTGATAGGGATATTGAGAGGGGGTCCAGATGGAGAGGAGATTGCAATGCAGACACAAGGAGAAAGAGCGGAGAGATAGAAGGGAAGACAGGGCAGAAGGAAAGAGAAAAAGAGAAAGGGGGATAGCAAAAGGAGGCAGCAGAAGGATGGAAGGTAGGAGGAAAAGCAAGGAAGAGAGAGGAGAGGCAAAAGGGGAGACAGGGAGGGAGTATGTGACAGTTAGAGAATACAGGTATTCTATTTTATTCTATTATTTGATCCAGTCAGGGCTGTACTGCTTATTTTAAACTCTGTCGTACAGTGGTGTCACGTGCCAAAAATAGCAGATCTACATTACAAGCTCACAATGCGATGCTTTGTGAACTTATAGATTTAGAAAAAATATATATTTTCAGCACACGACGACATCATATTAAGAAGTATAAATCAGACGTACCTGTGCCAGGTGTAGGAAGGAGGTCTGTCTCTTCAGGGAGGAGACAAAGCGGCGCGCAATGGGGAGTTTCTTGGCTGCAAGGCATTCTGGGAGGTTCTCCAGAGATGAGACTAGCCAGTGCTCCCAGTGCTTGGCAAAGCTACGGATGTCTGCCAACAAACTGAGGTGGGGGTGGGGTGGGGTGAGGTGAGGTGGGGGTGGGGTGGGGTGGGGTGGGGTGGGGGGGTCTTATAATACATCTCCTTTAGCAGCGTCACAATCAATGTCACCTTCATTTAAGACGTATTGAGCATTCTCAATTTGACTGATTGAAAGATCTGCAAAAGTCGAACTTGTAGAGCTAAAGTTAACAAACCTTTCCGGCATCTCCTGCATTGTAGCAGGTATGAGAACATCAGTCAGAACCTGAAAAAAATTAAACACAATTATATTTAAAAAATGTTCAGTACTGCTATCTGAGATAAACAACGTTGCATACATGCTTGGGCCAAACTCATTGGGCTGTGCAGTGTATTTTTGTATTTTATATTTACCTGTAAATGCTAAGGCCTATTCAGACATATAGTATGGACCCTATTTGTTTTTATAAGTAGTAAGACAATTGTGCACTTTGTGTATTTCTTAAATTCTGTCCATTTTATTCACAGTTTAGAGTTTGATGGCCGTAGCTTAGTAGCTAGAGGGTCGGGAGGTGAACCAGTGATCTGCTGATTACCAGACTGGTAATCAGTATGTATCTACAGTATGTTTCGAAGTGTCCCTGAGCATGACATTTAACCCCTAGGGCCTGTTCAAAGAAAAAACTGCGCTCATCATAACCATCTGAGCAGCCATCACCTGGGTGAAGCTGAAACTGAATTTCCCAAACGTGACCAACAAAGGTGTCCCTCACAGAATTGACCATGGTTCTGTATACTGGGTGTGATACAGTATTGCATGTGTTACTATGTACTTTTTTTTGTCATCAAAGGTCAAATCCCAGGGCAGTGATATAGTGTTTACTCTGTGGTAGTGGCTGCTGTAACAACTAGTGCCTACCTTGTAGAGAATGGAATCACAGACACAGAAAATGTCAATGATGATTGGGTTCTCCAGCAGTGGTAGAAGGTGGTCAGGCATTCCCTGCCAGAAATGCAGCAGGAAATTCTGGATCTGAAATAGAGGAACCAAGTATTAGCTTCTAACTCTCAATGCTTCTTGAGGTTTGGTGAACAACCCTCAACCCTCCTTGAAATCATCACACAGTCCCCAAAAAATCTCTCTATCTCACTATACGGCTATAAGGATTATACCCGTAGTCTGGCATGTTTAGCCCATTCACTGGCCTTTCTATGACTCACAGAAATTGGGTCTATGGTCTATGTTTATATATTTGCATGATATATGGCAGAAGCTGGGAAACAACAATGACATGACACCACCCGCCACTATGGGACTTTTAAGCCATTCAGAGGTGTTGTGAGCTTAATTATACATTAAATCAAAACATTTCTAAAACACATGCTGCAACAATGCAATGCAGAACCATGTAACCCCAAACTCCTGTCATCACTTCGAATTAATCAATCTATCAATATATGAGGATGAGCTGACTTTCTTTTTGTTGCACCAACTTATTCCTTCTGAGAAAAATGTATGTTTTCATTTGTGTTTGGGTCAGGTTTCATGGGGAGTAATGGCTACCTCTTCAAAGTTGACGTTTATCGCGTTGTCCAGGATGCACTGGCAGTGTGTTTTATACATCATGATGAGAGTGTCCACCTACACATAGGAAGTACAAATTTACAACCATTGCCTTGTTGCAAGAGTTTACAATGTGAATTAAAATGATATAAAATGGAGAGAGCAGCAGCTTACCTTTTCTCTAGAGATATTTCCTTGCAGTAGAAGGTGTTGAGCACTGGGGAAATCTGGCAGCAACGTTCCCGTTTTAGAACTCAGGGAATACTTCCTAGTGAAACCTCCCTGTCAAATATGATGATGTCCTATTAAATGTCTACCTGACCACCACCAATCTTGTTTGATTGAAGTATAATATCTCTGCTGTCGGGCAGAAACCAACTCCCAAATGTTCATTTTTCAGGAAAAAAATAAGTGGAGTTAGGAGGTTTTGTTCATCATTGATAAGAACAGCTGAATGGACCCCCAAGCTCACAATGAGGTTGGCGGTCAAAAGGGGGTGGAGCCTGGAGTTAGCTGGTTTAGCATAAAGTTTGAGGATCCAATGGAGTTAGCTGGTTTTGTCAGAAGCGCTTTTTATTATATTATATATATTTTTTACCAACACACAGATGTAAAGGGTATTCAATAGCACTGATTTATGGAAAAAAAATGCAAAAGCGTCAAAATGGAGTTAGCTGGTTTCTGCCCGACAGCAACGATTATAGTAATTTTTCTTACCTCATTCTTGAGCTTACTCCCTGAGAATCTGAAATCACACATTCCCCAAGAAAACACCAATTTGATTTTAGAGATTTGTGTGTAACAGAGGGATCTAAAGCAATAGTTCTACATTAGTTTTATATTTGGGACACACATTTAGCACTGACCATGAAGTCAGAACAAAATACATTAAATAACAAATGATTACCGAATGAGAGGGTCACAAACTATAGTAAAAGGTTAACTCTTTCACTGCCAGAGTATATTCATTATATACAATTGTGTATGTAAAAATGTAAATATACAATTGAAATATAAACACATTTATTTATTTGTATATACTGTAAGTATAGGGTATTAATAGTGCCCTTCCGCCTATTTAATAATCTTAAAAAGAAATCAACCAATATTGGCACTAGCCTGCAAGTC
This sequence comes from Gymnoscopelus braueri, assembly GCF_963280865.1. Classification (NCBI taxonomy): domain Eukaryota; kingdom Metazoa; phylum Chordata; class Actinopteri; order Myctophiformes; family Myctophidae; genus Gymnoscopelus; species Gymnoscopelus braueri. Next base: position 19,952,380 of record NC_137616.1, read on the forward strand.
ATGATCAAGGTCCAGGGTCTGACACCAACTAGCATCGCTAGTCTTGATCAATAATATCAGTTGATCAAAATATCATTTGCTTACAACCTTGTCAGAACATCTTGTGACCCACCCTTGACCTGACCCAACATTTGAAAAAAAACACAAAAAATACACATGCACAGAATGTCAGGGTCAGTGGAAACAAAATCAACAGTAGAGCAGTACAATGTAATCTGCGGTGCAGGTGGTATATCAGTACTTACAGAACATAACACTTCAAAAGGAAAAACATCACCTGATTAGCTTTTAATTTAGTTTAAGTAGACTCACGGCGAGCAAACAAAACCTACATATATAATTGTCTTTGTACAGCACATTAGTTTAGATACACTGACAGCATATGTGTGTTATCTTACCTGGTCAGACCTTTTCCTGAATACACAGAGTGATAGTAATCACTGCTCTCTTTGATGCCTATACCGTAGTAGTGATACCTGCAGAAAGTCAGGATGTGTTCAACAATAATGTTATTAGCATTACATTAGTAAGGAGGAGGCATTATCACCTTGACAATTTTTTTTTATCTTAGCACATAGATGAGACCCTGGATTGGTCAGGGCATCTCTGTAACAAATCAAAATGTCAAAATAAAAGTACAAATAAAATTTTATTTTTTACTTTGAGTGTCCCCTGGTGCCCAGTCGCCTCGTTGTCAGAAGAGGAAACTTCTGTCGAATCGTCTTATGAGGAAAGGAAGTGAATATATCTCATTAAACCAGGGTATGCTTCTCCTTCCATGGGAGTATGCAAGTAAATGTTATTACTATTCAGTCAGCAGCTATCATTTTCATGATCTATTTTATCCTTTGTTCCCATTCTCACAACCCACTTCCTCATCCCAAATTAGGGATACTAACACATTTTAACTGAACTTAAATGACATGTTACAAATACACACACACACACACACACACACACACACACACACACACACACACACACACACACACACACACACACACACACACACACACACACACACACACCTTTCCAAAGGTAGCAGCACAGGCTGGTTCTAGCTTCTCCTTCCTACAGAAGTCCAGGTAGTGAGCGTAGAGGATACAACGTGGAAGACACACGCCCTCACACACTATGTAATTCTCCTCCAACCTGTTGAGATGTAGAGCTCAAACACTTAGCGCAGCAGGCTAAGATGCTAAATGTATGAAAATACACTGTGAACTCAGCAACAGTAATAATAGTAATAGTGGTTATTAGTCAAATTGATTGATTGATTGATTGATTAATCATACCACAGTTAAATCTGACCTTGAAAGGCATTCTAATGAGTTATAAATATGTATAATGAAACTGTGATATAATAGGAATAATACACTCGAGCACACATGCTATACCATGATATTGGTACACGGGTGTGCTGATCTGGCACTCAGCCTTCTCTTGTGTATTGTTGTTTGACTGATTGAGTGTTTTTAATTGATTTGATAATTAAATAAATGTATGAAACTGCCCTGCAGCAATGCATACATGCAGTCACAAGCATGCATAATCGTTTTCACAAAAAATAATAATCTAAGAGTGGGTAGTCCACTACTAGTTTTGTCTCTTTGTTGAGAAAGAGCGACTGGGAGACACAACAGAGAAGGCTTTGGCAAGATCTGATCCGAAGCAGCAAGTCTGTGTGTGTCTCCAGAGAATGGAGACTTAACCAGCACACTATCCCTAGAGAATAAGAAACTTAGGATGTTCCACTGTTTTGTGTCAAAACTTGACACACTTTAATATCAAGAAATCTATTGATCAAACTCAAAGTGCTATGTTTCTACACACTGCCACGTGGCCTTACCACTGTAGCGTGAGCTGAGTCTGTTTCTTCTTGTCTTTGATGATCTGGGTAATGGTCTTCTTCTGGATTATGGCCAGCTCTTTAGAATACTCCAACAGGTCCTGGTCATCTTCAGAGGACGGAGTCTCATTACTGTCCTCTGCTTCTGATACACAAGAATGATGACCAATGAAGTGAAATGGAGCAGAATACAACAAGAGAGAGTGGACAGGAACATGGCAAATCAATAAAACACAACTGGGAAAGCTGTCAGACCAGAAAATAGAATAGGAAAAACATGCACATAGCCTACAAAGCAATTAAATACATAGCATGAATAAGAAATTTAAAAAAGCTGAAAATGCAAATAGAGTAGAACTTCAAAAACACACTGGAAAACAACAAAAACATCTCGATTCCAAAATAGCACTTACCCAGGTGCAATCCACATCCTAAATAATTTGCAAGTTGTATAATATCAAATTAGGCTAGTTAAGCACAAGCCCTTTTTTATGCATTGGGAGGTCATAATTATGTTTATTGTTTCCTCTTTAGTATATATAATATGTGGTTATTTTCTTGTTATCTATGAGCACACACAAATTCCAAGTTGGTTTTGGCAATTTACATCTAATACAATGAATCTTGAAAACAGGACAAGGTGTCTTAAGGAGAATAGAATATAAAATGTACATTAAAAACAAGTAAAGGCAAACACAAGACCAAATCTAAGGGCCTTCAAGACAGGTGAGCATCAGGACAGCTGTCATCAGATGGGGAGTTAGTTAAATGATTCAAGAAAAGGCAAACCAAAATCTGTCATAACAAGATATATAGGCCAGAGAAGCATTGTGTTATTTGTGTTATGTAGCATTGTAATTCCACATCTGCTCTCTACATTCCACATACAGTATTGTATAATAGCCTATACCACTACTACCTAGGCACTAATAGGATATGTATACCAATGATGATGATGAGTATGATAATAGCATAATAATAATGATAATAATTTCCCAAATGAATGGCATTGCCATGTATGGTTCCAGAACCCAGTGGTGTAAAGTAACTAAGTACATTTACTCAAGTACTTGTACTTGTACTTAATTTTTTACTTAACAGGAGTATTTCCAGTTTTCAGTACTTTTACTTCTACTCCACTACATCTCAGAGGCAAATATTGTACTTTTACTCAACTACAATTATTTGAACATTTTAGTTACTAGTTACTTTGTAAATTTTGATTATTATTACAAAACATACATTAACCACTTCAACCCTATATACATTTCGGCAACTTGAAAATAGCCGATCTACAAGCTCACAACGCGTCGGATCGCGACGCATTCTGAGCTTGTAGAGTGGCTATTTTCAAAAGATTTTTATACAATTTATACATTTTTAAACTTGCATAATGACTACTTTCTATTTTGGTACTGTAACAGAGTATATCTACATTGCAGTATCGATACTTTTACTTAAGTAGAAAATTTGAATACTTTTTTCACCACTGCCAGAACCTAAAGACAGCCTATCACCTGATTTAATCCCAGAATCATCTTCGTCGAAGTGTCTCTCTCCACTGAAGTCACTGTGTGCTTCCTCTGGTGGCAGGAGCTCTGGAGAGCTGCAGAACTTCTTGGTTGAAGAGTGAATAAGAAACGACCCATCCCTGATTGGACTCTCAGTATTCCGTTTCATTGTCATAATAACAGGACAAATATCAACAAAAAATAAACAAAAGCGACGAAGAGGAAACTGTAGACTATTAAAGTTGTTTTACTGTGCAAAACAATAGGCCAAATTCCTAATCCACTCCCATCTTCAAAAGAAAAAAGTGCTACTTTTTCTTTTTTTTCACAAACGATGAGAAAACGGAATAAAATAGGCCTATATGGGCCTATATATTGTGGCCTATTCAGACTTACATTTACTGCTTTAGCTAGAAAAGTAGAATTAGATCTAAAATGTACTATTTTCCTCTGCCTTCTGGGCCTCAATAAAGCTGATAAGCAAGTGACTAATAAAGCAGTGGTCAGTGCTGTGGGAAGGTTGTGCTTGCCAAGGGATGCATTCATCATATTTACAGAAGACGGGGGTTGATGGAGGAGTTGTTAATATTTAACCAGAAAAAAACAGCATCATTTCTCCCAGCCTTAGACCACTGTTTCCCAAACAGTGGGTCGGGACCCACCTTTGGGTCGCGGACCAATTTTTATGGGTCTCCTTTTTTCCATTTCCTACATAAAAAAAAAGATATATACATAATATGTTTTAAAATATTTTTAAACAAAACAAATCTAAACTTTTCATCAATAAAAAACAATTCCAACATTTTTCAAAAGTATTTCATAGATAAAATGAAAAAAATCTAATAATTTCCATAAATAAATAAAATAAAAGTTTAAGAAGTAGTGAAAATAGCAGATGTACAAGCTCACAACGCGACGCAAAGTGACACGTTGTGAGCTTGTAGATCTGCTATTTTTACTAGTTAGGATGGGGGTGACTATAGCATTATCAGGATGTTCATTTGGACAAAACGTATTTTCATTATTTATTTAAACGCCATATTATGTTTTTTATGTCATTACTGAAATCATAAGGAGATCAACAACCAGACAGATGTATGCTTTGGGATATGATCCCTAATGGTAACAGGATAGGTGGGCACTAGGGACATCTGGGCACCTCGAAATTGGCTATTTTGTCCAAAATGTTAAAAATATATATATATATTTGAAAAACGGTCTAATAAGTAAAGTAGCCTATACATGATTAGAACATGCAAAACATTCAACAATTAAGGTCTATTATTTCTACAATTGCCAAAAATTGCTACAAAACCTGTATACCCAGTGATTTTGGGGCATAAACAAGAAGTTGAAGGATAAAATGAAGTCTGATAATGATGTACCGTGCATGTTCACATCATGTATACTTTAAATTTACCATTTTTTAAATATTTAATTTTTTAACATTTTGGAGCAACATTTTACATCGAGGTGCCCAGATGTCCCTAGTGCCCACCTATCCTGTGTGTATACAGCCTTTCATATCGCTTGACAAATACTCATGTAAAGAATTAGTCTATTCGCATTATCACATAACACTTTTAAAGACAATTTATTTACCATCCGGCTATTAATGTATAGGCTAGGCTATGTGTTTATAACTATTATTACAGCGCTATCATTATTTTTTTGTTTTTGTTATTAGGATATTTCTTTGAATGTCTTCACAGACGCGACATAAGTCAGTCTCATCATAACCGTACCTTGAATCTGTATAATATTGGGTAGTGGAAAAAGTACACAAATGTTTTACTTATGTAAAAGTAATACAAGTATCAATACTGCAACTCTGTTACAAGTAAAAGTCCGGAATTCAAAATTTACTTGAGTAAAAGTACAAAAGTATTGCTATCAAAATGTACAGTACCGAAAGTAGCCTACTCATTATGCAGAATGTCCAATTTCAAATGTATGAAATGTTTGAAAATCTTTTGAAAATAGAATTGTGACCTTGTAGATCTGCTATTTTCAAATGGACGAAATGTATATAGGGCTGAAGTGGTTAATGTGTTTTATAATAATTATCAAAATCTACAAAGTAACTGGAGTGGAACAAAAGTATAATATTTGTCGCTGAGGTCTATTGGAGGTAAAAGTATTGAAAATTGGAAATACTCCGGTAAAATACCTCAATTGTACTTAAGTACAGACTAGTACTTGAGTACATGTACTCAGTTACTTTCCACCACTCATAATATTTTATTTTGGTATCCTTCCTGTGGCTCTTTGCAACAGGTGACAGGAAATAACCTCATTATCCTCCAGGCCCCCTGCACTGCTGAATGTAATCATTCTGATGATGTAATGCCGTTGCTGTTGAAGAAGTTCTGCACGAAAAGAAAGGTAGGCAAGTCAAAATATATATATATATCTGTAAACTTGTACATAAACAAATACCCCTAGTGAATTGTTTCATAAATTTAAAAAAACGAGTTGCTAATTAGAATATACACTGATCTTGTGGCCACGCTCGGTTTAATGAGCTCCTCTGGCCTGCAGAACTGGCGCTAACGTTACTAGACTCATTCTATCTGGTTGTACATTTGCAGCTATTCGTTTTTAATGGGAATACTAACGCTGTAGGCCTTTAGTAGGCTACAAAACACCAACCCGAAGTAGTCTGTTTACTTTCGTAGTTGTTTTGGCGGAACTTTGACATAACATATCATTGGGGGAGGCCTAGCTAATATAATACCTGCAGTTGAAACGCAGCCTGCAGATGGCGAAGTCAAATGCCTTTCCATACCTCGCGTCACCAGTCTTCCGCCATACATGCATACATACACAAACAAACGGATGGATAATAGGCAACTGTCGTTTTCATTGTGTGTACGTGTACGCGCGCGTGCATGGAAGATCTTCAATGACTGACACTGTCAGTGAAAAAAATAAAAATAAGTAAAAGTATCAATATTGCAATGTAGAAATACTCTGTTACAAGTAGAAGTCCGGAATTCTAAATTTACTTGAGTAAAAGTACAAAAGTATTGCTGCCAAATTGTACTTAAAGTACCAAAAGTAGAAAGTACTCATTATGCAGAATGTTTCACACGTTATCATTATGTATAAAATGTATACAAATCTTTTGAAAATGGCAGATCTACAAGCTCACAATGCATTGTGAGCTTGTAGTTCGGCTATTTACAAATGGCCTATTATGTATATAGAGCTGAAGTGGTTGTTTTGATCAAAATTTACAAAGTAAGTTTTCAAATAATTGTAGTGGAGTAAAAGTACAATATTTGCTTAGTTACTTTACACCACAGCTGACTGCCTATCACAGGCCAGTTTAGGGTTTTTCTTCTTCTTTTTTTCCCCCCAAAAAAATCAATTTAATAAATGTACCTCAGCTTAAATTAATATCCACTCAGACTGCAACAGCTGCAAGGTCAAGGTGAACAAGGTCAAGGTGAACTTTATTGCCCACAAGGGAAATTTGGCTTGGGCTTACACCCCTGCTACAGCCCCATAAACATACAAAAACATACAGTGCCTATGTTTTCAGACCTTATTTGAACAATAAGCTAATAGAATTTATTAAGTGTTTATTTTTGTCAGGAGCCTATTATCTCTTGCGTGTAAGCCCTGCAAAATTTAAGACATACCGGTACAATCATTTCAATTCCAGTCCTCCATGGTTTCCTTCTTCTGAATTTGTTCTTTTGACCACTTACGCACTTAAAATGTTGTTGCTTTGAGTGAATGCATTTTATTGTCTTATTATTATACTTAAATACATTATTTCTTTTCAGGAACCCAAGATTACCAGCTGCTGCCATGTTGTCCAGGCTGGGTTCAGTCCAAAAGTAAGTACAAGAATGTACAAGTCAAAACATTACAGAATATATTCCGAGGTTTTCCTGGCTTCACATTGGTTTACTTTTTGGCAATGTTTTTTTGGTGATGTTACCTGAGGCACACTGACCAGCACAGCATTTATGGTCAACAAACATCTTCAACAACTAAAAACATTCTATTGAACCAAAATACAATTTAAAGTCCAAAACAACAATCTAATTGCATTTATTTCATTTATTAGCTAATCGGTCCTGACAAATAGTCCCTCTTTACACATTAGACTGTAATAATTATGATTACATTTTACATAGTCAGCCCAGTGGTCAGCCAGTTGTAATGGCAGACTATATGGTGATATTAAGGGTGTTGATGATTTCCTAATTCGACACAGGCACACAGGCAGATAGAGATCTCCATGTGTGCTTAAAAAGAGGACAGACAGACAGACTGCTACAACGGGTATTGCGTAACTAGGTGGGGCATGCAACTTCGTTCCTGACCTGCATCGTTCCAGAGTAGCTAGGCCGGTGTTTAGTACAACATAACTGTCATTTCATCCCTTTCAAGTTGTCTGTGGCAGGCGTTGTACAGTATATGGACATGCCTGAGCTCGATGTGAAATTGCCGTTGCCAAGCAACGCTTGATCATTTAAGGGTCCAGTATTTTTCCTATCAAAGAGAAGTACCACTTAACTGTATAAATAAATCCCTGTTCGCTGATCAGTTGTCACTGTAGCACGCTGAGTTATACTTACCACAGCTGTTTGTTCATCTTTACAGAGTCTTCGACACAATTGACTGAGATCATTTTGTTATTAAAGAAAGCTTCTGCGCTTTATTACTACACACATGTAAATAACAGCAGCATTGCTGGATGTACTACTTGCGTTTAGATCAAAGTATTTTTCACAGTTTAACAACTTTTGACAGTTGGTGCTGAAAGTCTCTGCTCTAGTAGAAAATGCATTAAATGGCTTAACTTGCAAGAGCTGAGAAGACAGATGCAATACCCGTTGTACCCATTGTCAAAGTACCCGTTGTACCAGTCTGTCTGTGCCCGTTTTATGCCCATATATGGAAATATCTGTCCTTGTCCCTTTTATCCAACCGACTTGACACATGGCACCTCACTCCCTCGCGATCCACGTGGCGAGTTTGAAGTTGATTGCTTTGGCGGTTTTTGAGATACAGAAAAGACAGATGCACTCACGCACACAGAGAGTTGCGTAATTTATAGTTAGATGATGAAATGATGTTGTTGAAGATGACTGCCTCAACAAATTAATGGCAGATGTACAGTAATTTAGAACCCCTTATCAAGTGTTAACAGTGAATGTTTAGAAAATGGCAAGTTAGATGTAAATGTATTTCTTTTCTACACCCCTAGTATAGATGCGTCTTGTTGCTAGCACACCTATACTGCTATCTTTTTGTTTTCACCTACAGTATGAATAATATGGGGTACTTTTATCTGCAGGTCTCTGGAGTCAAGTCCATCTGCACCATGTACTCTCTGGCCAGTAGAACTCAAGCTAACACATTTGGCCTGCATGCCTAACGAAACCCTGATACACTTTCAGGCACAGTACTTGACTGTATGTGAACTGGATTATAACATCCTACAAGTGGAAATACAAAATACACCAAAGTCAAAAGCTACAGTAAATGTAGAGGACCTTTGCCTAGTAGAAGATGTGATATCAGCCCACTGGCACAGAGGGAGAGTACAGAACATACAGGGAGACGTGTTTGATGTATTCCTTATAGACCATGGGAATGTCCTGAGTGTCGGCAAAGACCACCTGTCTTCCTGCTCGAATGATCTATTTAGCCTTCCTCCCAAGATAGTCTGTGGCTTTTTCGCAAATGTGCTACCCATTCAAGACCACTGGGATCCTGTACTGGAGAAGTACTTGTTACACCTAGTTGGGACAAGCATCAGAGGATACATCCATGCCCTCCTGCCCCACAAGATCCTCATACTGGAAGTCCCTGACATTAATAAGGATCTAATTAAGCTGGGTTTGGGGAAGCATGTGGACACAAACACTTTCCTTCTCTTGGTTGAGATGCTCACAGATGTGCCACTCAAACAAAGTATCGAGCCAGTCCCTGATTTGTTGATTGACCAGCCAAGTGGACAAAAAATCTGCTTTAAACCACCTTCTAGCATACAGGGATTTGAAGATATTCAGTCCTTCTGTGGACCTAGACTGAGTGCTGGAAGAATTGTTAAAGTGCGAGTAACTGCTGCAGTGAAGCCTTGGCTTTTTTACTGTCAGGCAAACAACATGACAGCTGATCTACAGGCATTGTCAGAGAACTTGGCTGTAACTCATGAGTCAAGAAGAATTGATCCAAGTCACCAGACACCATCAGAACACCTGGGGCTACTCTGCTCCGTCAAAGGCAGAGACGAGAAGTGGTATAGAGGCTTTGTGCGCTTTCTCCCTGTACAGTCTCATGTACGAGTGCTATTTGTTGACTATGGATTCTATGAATCTGTCCCAGTTGAGAATATCCACAGACTGCCACCTGAATTCCTTTCCAGGCCCATAATGGCTTTCCCGTGCTCCCTCTCCTGCTTGAATGAGAAGGATGAAGCAGTAACAACACGTCAGCTGAGTTTCCTCAAGGAAGGCTTGCTTGGAAGAGTATTAGTCGCAGAAATCAAAGGGTTTGATGAAGAGCAGAATCTTTATTCCATCACTGTGCTAAACACAGAAGATTCTATGAGGAGCGACGCAAAGTCAGTTCAGGATATTTCCGAGCTGAACAATGAACCAGTATTCGACAGTGATCAAATGTTGCCAGAGGGTGGTTATTTGTTCTACGAGTCCTGCATGGCTCGAACCTTGAAGATTGCAGCTCAAGTCGAGGAGATACAGGTTGACACTGTATTCGAAGGGTATGTGGAAGCTTCCCAGAACCCGAACAACTTCTCAATTAGAACAACAAGACGCAATCATGCTTTTGATGTGATGATGGAAAATATAGCCAATCACTTCAGTCAAATGAAACTGGAGGATGATGTACTGGAGAATCCTGAGATAGGCGCACTCTGCTTTGCAATGTATGAGAAGGACATGCATTTCTACAGAGCTGTAGTGATTGACATTCTTGAACATGGAGCTGAGGTGCTATTCATTGATTTTGGGAACATTGAGAAAGTGCCTCACGTGCTGATAAAAAGGATTCCAGAGAACTTTGCTAGAGAACCAGCATTTGCCATCAGATGTGGTCTTGTCAATGTCATTCCTAAGGATGAAGTCTGGACCATGGCCACTGTAGACTTCTTCAGGCGAGCTGTGTCAAATAGAGCCCTGCAAGTTCAGGTTGTCCAGATGGGAAAAGGCAAGCTTGTTGTTAATCTCCATGAGAAGGGACATGAAAACATTCAGAGTATCAGTGAACTTCTCATCTCTTCAGAGAACGCAGAATACTGCAGAAGTACTCCTTTTGAATCTAACATGCAGACTGAAACGACGGCAACAGGAAAAAAGAAAAAACACCCAATATATAGTTCGACCCAAACAATAACCTGGAACACAACACAGTGTGAGCAGAAGCATGAGGAGGCTGAGAAAGTCAACACAGCAGTTCCACTGACAAACAGCACTCCAGCAATTCTAATGACACAAGCTCCAGCAGCGTCGTTCAAACCATCTACGTTTAGGCCTGGTTCTGACTTTGCTGTCTGTTGCTCTCACATTAACTCTCCGTCAGATTTCTGGTGCCAACTGCTGAACAAGGTTCCCGACTTGGACAAACTGATGAACGAGATTCAGCAGTTTTACAAAACTCATACAATTCCTGTCCAGCCAAATGTTTCATGTTGTATTGCGAAGTCACCTGATGATGAAAGATGGTACAGGGCCTGGATTGCAAGAAAGCAGGGTAATGTTGCCAAAGTGGTTTTCGTTGACTATGGCAAGACTGCCCATGTTATGGAGAACAGTCTTCAGGCAATTCTACCACAGCACCTCGAACTGGAATCTCAGGCTTTCAGATGCAGCCTATACAATCTGATTGAACCTATTGACCTTAAGAGCTTCAGTGATTGGGGCACAGCGGCGTGCAACTCACTGAAGGATTTTGTGCAAGCCAACACTGATGGCCTAAGATGTGAAATGTTCTCTCTCCTGATGGTGAAAAACAATGGGCTGTGCAATGTTGTAGACCTCTACAATGCTCAAACTAAACAGAGCATATCAAAGAGTTTTGTGGAACAGGGCCTGGCAAGAGAAGTGAAAATCTCAACTATGGCACAGTCATGTGTATGTCCTGTTTCCTTCACCTACTCATCATTCAACCTTGGTGCTGGGAGTGAGGAACAAGTCTATGTCACTCATGTGAACAGTCCATGGGAGATTTACTGCCAACTTGACAAAAACACTAAAGAGATTGAAGAAATTCTACAGATGGCCTCAGTGGAAAGTGATACATTGACGCAAACCAACAACGAAGAGTCTGCAGGAAAATTGTGCATGGCAAGATACTTTGATGGAAAATGGTACAGGTGTGCAGTACAGTCAGTTCAGTCACCACTGCATCACACAGTTTTCTTTGTCGACTATGGAAATACGCACATATCTGAAAAGATCAATATCAGGCCTATACCCAGAAATTCAAATGAATTGCTCTACACACCTATGCAAGCTGTGAAATGCAGCCTTGCCCAAATCCCAAATGGAGAGATGTATGCAGATGTACAGCAATGGTTCGAGGAAACCATACTCAACAAGCCACTGAGAGCTGTTGTAGGTGGAAAGAGTGAAGAGGGGACACTTATCATTGAGCTGTTTGATGGTGATCTACACATCAACAAGGAGGTGAAAGAGCTGATCGCCAAATTGACACCTAAACCAGAGATGCCTGTAAGCGCAGACAGTATAAACGAGACACCTAGAGCAAATAAAAGAAAGGACTTAAAAACACCAGACAATAACCATCGTTACCAACAGCATAAGAGGCCATGTGCCTCTACACATTCTGATGTCCGGAGCACATGCCACAAGAGAAAAGAAAAGCAGGGTGATACAAGCACATCAGAGCAGCAACCATGCCAAGCAGAAATGCCTAAACGTGCCAGTTTTCCAAAAGCCTCTGCACATTCTCATGACCGAAAAACATGTCACAGGAACAAAGAAAAACAGAGCAGTGTTCTAATGCAATCTAAGCCAAAAGAGAACCAAAAGAAGCAATGTGATAACATTACACCAGAACAACAGCAATGCCAAGAAGAAATGCCTACATGCAATACACCAGCACCGCAACTACGGCAAGCAGAAATGCCTATATGCATTACACCAGAACAGAAACCATGTCAACCAAAAATGCCTAAACTTTCCAGTTTACCGGACAACAAAGTGGCCGTGGGCTTCAGGGCTCTGTGTTATGTCTCTCACATTGACACAGTTGACAGCTTTTTCCTTCAGATGCAAGAGGATGAACCGGCTCTCCTAAAGATTGGCGAATACCTAAACTCTGATGCATTCAGAGATACACTGAATGCTGTTTCAGCAGATCTGACACTAAATGACCTTATTCTGGCAGAGTACGAAGAGGATGGTGCTTTATACCGTGCTGCTGTTAAGGGCTACGAAACAAGTAGTCGTATTAAAGTTCAGTTTGTGGACTATGGCAACTCTGCAGAAGTGGCAAAGGAGAAGATCTACTACATGACAGCAGACTGTCTGTCTCAGCCTAGATTCAGCACAGCATGTTCCCTAGTAGAACGATTAACCTATGATTCTGATGCCTCTTTCACAGAGGATGTGATGGGAAAACCTCTCATGGTTGATTTTGTTGGTCAGTTTGGTGCTCAGTGGGAAGTTGAACTTGAAATACATGATGGAAAAACTCATCCAATTGCACTTAAAGCAACTGATGAAAAAGAGATTGATATGGAAATAGACACCCCTGCTTTCTCTATTAATTCAGCTAAATTGGAAAGACACACAGGCTGTGACCAAAGCTCATTCACCGTCGAACAGGAAACTATTCAGTCAAGAGCTGAATCTGACGAAGTAATACTGCCCGCCGAAAGTGAGAAACCAGTGCTGAAGTCTCGACATGCAACACAATCAGCTGAGCATGATTTAGACACCTACAACCAGAGTCCCAGTCAAAAACGGACTACAAACGCGCATGACTCTGAGAGTGCTGGGAAGCCAAATAAGACTATTAAATCCTCTGTTGAAGCTGAGGAAGATACCATGGGTGTGGTTGCACATCTGATTAATCAACCTAGAGAGACAGAAGATGTAACACTCCTATCTGTCCTACCTAATGGTGAGTTTTGTGTGAGACTAACTAAGATGGCTGACATGTTCACTGCATTGGAAAGACGCATAGCTGAAAATCTACATAAGTGTGGCATGGTAGCTGAGGGGAATATCAGAGAAGGACTCGAGTGCTTATTGAGCACACACAGGGACAACCAGTGGTACAGAGGAACTGTTCAGCATGTGGACCAGGGCAGATGTTCAGTGTTCCTTATGGATCACGGAATTACAGAAGATATCACTTTCGGTTCCCTCAGAGAGTTGGATGATGACCTTGCACAAATCCCCGGCCTGGCAGTGAGGTGTACATTGAACAGCCTCGGCCTCCCTATGGCGAAGGAACCTTACAAAGAATGTCAGGAAACACTCAGAGCGATGAAAGGCAAGGTTCTAAAGCTGGTGTTTGTGTCCTACTCTAAAGCTAATAACCTTTGGAAGGTTGAAATTGTCATGAATGAATTGTTCATTCAGCAGATAATAGGCATAACCTCTCAGCAACATACTGAAGAAGAGATGAGTCCTCTCATGGAAACTCTCAAAATGATGGTGAAAGCAGATAAAGAATCAAGCACAGACCCTGGCCCTGCTCAGCAACTGATCTTTGCCCCTATCAATCTAAACCAGGCATACTGTGGCTTTGCTGCTACAGTGACAACCCCCTTTCAGTTCTGCGTGGTCCTAGAGGACTTCGAGGACTTGCAGCTCACCATGCCCACGGTGTCTGCCATTTTAAACGACCTCGCTGAGGAGATCTCCCCTCTTCCCGAGGCCCACCTTGTACCCGGCTCCTGCTGCCTGGTGAGATCGGACAACAAGTGGTGCAGAGCTGAAGTCATAAGTGCCGACACCACGGTTGTCACAAACCTAGTGGATTATGGCCACTGCACAGACATGGCATACGAAGACCGCAGCAACCTGAAGAGACTTCCAGAGAAACTAATGAGACTACCGAAGGTGACCTACCCATGCGTCCTGAGTGGAGTGGAACCAGTTGGACTGGGGAGCCAGTGGACAGATGAGGCGTTGGTGTTCTTCCAGGAGTGTTTGTACCCGAAGGACCTCCAGATTATCTTCAGGGCATTTGTGCCAGAAACCCATTGGGAGGTGGACATCCTGACAGAGGGCGTCCATGTTGCCAAGAAGCTGGTTGATGCTGGACATGCTTCCTATATAGATGTGATGCTAAGACAGAGGTACAAACTTATTCTCTTAACTTATTTGTTAGTTTAGACATTGAGTATTCTTTCATATTGCGCATGGCATATTTCATTACGTAGAAAATTCAAGCATTATAGGATACATTGTTACTTTTGTGCACATTAAATTGCAGTCACTGCAGAATATCAAATATGCTGGAATATGTCCCACAGCTGCAGAAACATGAAATGAAAAGTATTTTTAGTGGAAGGTTAATGCATGTCCCAATTTCTGTGTACTACTGAAGTATCCTAACTCTGGTACCATGACATCACACAGGTTCCAAGAACAGAGTGCCTGTCCAGTCCCTCCTCAGAGTGCCATGGTCAATCCCTCCTTAGAGCGCCATGGTCTGGTAGAGGCTGATGGAATCACCAGTCTAGAAACGGCAGAGGACCGCAACATACCCTTTGCATCTAAATGTATGTTAAGTTTGAATATGTATGCTTTTTTGTTGCAGTTGCAATGAACTAATAGCACCAAATGTTGGTGTGGGCTGAAGATTAGTAGGAAAGAAAAAAAACAATTGATGCTCTATTCTCTATTGTGACTTTCAACAATACTTGTACATGGATGAAGGCTTTGAGCAAGCTACTGATTCTAACTTTTCCTCTCTTCTAACAGGTTTGCTGATGTGATGCTGCTGTATGTTGGTGCCCTGTACCTTGGGGACTCATAAAGAAGCCTCAGAAGGACCTTGTACATATTTCTTTGTGATAGTGTTTGTGTGAAGTGAACGTATAACTCATATATTACTTAGGTTTCAGTAGTACAATTGTTTTAATTTGTTTTTATTAGCACATTCTTGTATATGTTAAGACTACAAGTATTTTCACGTTCTTATTTTTGCATTGCAATTTAAAAATATGAAGAACATATTTTGTTTTGAATATACATTTTTGAAGTTGTACTAGTTTTTGAATTAATATGCTACTTTAAATGTAGACTTTTGGCCCAAAAGTTTTTGGCTGTGTTAAGTCTATTTTAGAGACTACATAACTTGTGTAGACTTGTGTTACAATACAAAGTAATTTGAAAACTGAACACCAAATGTCTCAAATGTCTGTTATTCATCTTACCATTTCACAAAGCAAATTCCCAGATTCTTTATTGATTCAGTCAGTTGCATAAAAAGGACTTAAAGCTGCAATTGGGAACTTCATTTTTACCAATCTGTATGGTAGTATATGTAATACAATACTACAAGCACATATGCAGTGGTCCCCAGGCTAAACAAGGATTCCCATTTGGCAGAGCTGTAGAAATGTGGTTACTTAATACTTACACAGGAGACAGGTTAAAAAAAACGCATTTATAGTAACGTTCAAGACAAACCGATTGCAGCTTTAAAAACAGGATTAAGTTGCTCACAGAGCATCATAACCGCAGACTACAAGTCAGTAATAACAGGGTAATGGTGCAAATGTTAATACATAAAGACAATAGTGCAATTTAACTTGGAAAGAAATATTCCTATTATTTCTGTCCCAGGTTAAGTATATCTTAGTTACTTCTCTGATTCCTCTTTGGTGTAGGATATAGCTACCATATACCAGTGCTTTGTAAACCGAAGGTTCACCATTCAAAACAGTAATTTAAACAGTTTGCCCTTCAAGGGATAGTTCACCAATAAGATGAATTTTTTTCTATCTATTAGTCACCCCATGGAGACTTGAATTCATGGATATTTTTTGTTTTTTGTCGCATTCCTAAGCCAATAATTTGATGACCGGTAGCGGTTCCGGTAGGAGACACAACCACTGCCTACCGGTCCACTGGTCATCAAATTATTGGCTACAAAAACAAAAAAATATCCATGAATTCAAGTCTCCATGGGGTGACTAATCGATGGATTTTTTTTAGCACATTAAAACGGGGAAGGCATTAGACTTCAGCATTGGCTATTAAAAAATTGCTACATCTATTTTTGAACAATGTTAGTGTTTGAAGATTTATTTATTTTTTAATCTCTTGGGGGGGGGGGGGTCCCTGGCACCAAACATTTTCAGATGGGTGGTCCGCTGCCAAATGTATATCAATTTGGGGGTAACTTGGCACAAAAGTTTGAGATTACTGATTTAGAAGGCATTGAAGGCATTCGGTCAAGCCATTAGATAACTTTGAGCACAGGGAAGATCACATCTGCCAAGTTCATGACTGTGCGCCATAAGAAAATGTCAAAGTGGGATTTGAACCCATACTTCCAGGGGAGACTGACCTGAACGTGGCACCACAGACTGCTCAGCCATCGTGATAAAAACGGCACTTAATCATTCAACATTGATCAGCCATCTATTGTATATATCTCTGCTGTCCGGCAGCAACCAGCTAAAAAAACAAAAGGTGGAGTTAGGAGGTTTTGTTCATCATTGATAAGAACAGCTAAATCGACCTCCAAAGCTCACAATGAGGTTGGAGGTCAAAAGGGGGTGGAGCCTGGAGTCAGCTAAACCAGCAAACTCCACCCCCCTTTGGTGGACTTAGCTGGTTTTGTCAGAAGCACTTTTTAATATTCTTTTAATCAACACAGTCAAGTATTTTCTACTTAAGCCACAATGAGGAGCTGTTGAGTTAAATATTAGTCAACTATTAATTTTAGAACCAAGTCATCTTGACAGTTTATGGACACGTTAAAACATGATCGAACAAATAGAATCTTCGGACGGTTGCCCATCATTCCTCAACATTTAGCTAAGTCTTTATTAAAACCTTAGCCTTAAGAAATTTGGTCAGTCACACAAATATTAAGACACCCGTTGGTATCTCATCGAATTAGAAAAGACCACAGTTCCAGCCTGCACTGTTGAAAAATCTGTGTTTATTAATGATTTACAAAAGGCTAAACATGGAACCATTTAAATGATTCAGTTTATTTTGAAACCTAGAAAGGAGGCTGTGGGGGTAAGTGGGGACATATGAATGTTCTGTAGTGTTGAGGTTCACACACACACACACACACACACACACACATCAGCTAAACATCCTTAAAAGCAGTAAACAGGATCTTATGTCTATAAACACTGTTGCCTTATGGATGCAGAATCAGTTAACAGTCTGTCTGTTCCGCTTTCTCAACAAAATCATATTTACACACACGAAGAAGTCACTCAACAGAATGGCAGAAAATCTGTACATTTCAAATGTAATTCTTTGCTATGATGGGAATGATCCAGAGGTCCAAGGATTGATCTGGTGGTTGCGGTTTAAATGCAGTTGTTTAATAAAATACAGTTTACCATAGTACAAGGGGTCCCAAAATGTCCATGTCTCAGAACAGATCACTGGTACAGTTAAAAACAAAATTGTGCAAGAATTCTTTTTTTTTTTACACAAAGTTTTAAATAAATACCTGTGATGCAAACAAGGACTTGGAGATGTTTGTTTCTTTTTTTTATTATATATATTTTTTAAACCATCACGTTTCTTTTCCCTGCTTTATTATGGCAAAGAATGTAGTGTACGATCAGTCAAATTAATTTCCACACAGCTCTGCAAAATGACTATTCAATTCAAACAAAGAAAAATCCAATAGTAAAAAATAAAGCATCTTCAGGGAAGGGATGGATAAGAAACATTAAAACTATGCCTGGTGACAGGGAGAACAGATGAAGGAGGGGAGTTCGGTTTGTCACGTCTCCCTCCCTGCTTAGTTACACTGTAGGAAAATGCCCCACTGGAACAACTGTTTACCTGGTGATGGTGACACAATGTTAGTGCTATTGCCACATTATTTCAGAACATTTTCATGTTGAGTGGCACAAATTTGATGCGAGCGTGTCGTTTGTACAGTAGTAAGGAGAAGAGTTCTGGCGTCTGATATTTACAGTCTTCTTGTGCACTTTAAAGAACCTCCTCTAAGACCCAGTGAATTCTAGTGTAGAAGGGAAAGCCATAGAACCTTCCAGAGTGAATCGGAAACAAAAAAAATTGCAATATTTAAGAAGAGAAACACAAGCTCACCACTCGGTACGGAATGAAATAACACAGTGTATGGCAAACCAGAATGGACAAAATGTTCACTCACTGAGCATCAGAATAATACAAAGAAAAAAAGAAAGAAAAAAAGATTGGTCTCAAGTTCTCAATCCTGGGCATTTATTTCATCAAATTAAAAGTGAGAATGTATGTAATGCAGAAAAACAGCATAAAATAACATAAAATTGTTAATATTACAGTCAGCTATTTAAAAAGAAATTTTAAAATGAAAACAAAAAAACTTTTAAATCCGTAACCCAAGAACCACTTTACAAACAAAAATATATCCCCCTTCGTCATAGAGATTTCGCAATTCTTTTGTATCTCACTAGATATAATTAAAACATTTTTTACAGTGATTTACCATAATATATCTTTGATAGATCTTAATGAAGAAAAAAAAAAAGATGTATGCCATAAAGGTCTCGCCTATTGCAACGATACAACTATGTCGTACATGAATGGTCCAGTTAAAGATTTTAAAAAAAGGGGAGAGGGAGCAAGAGAAAAGGGGCTGAAAACGCAGGGGAGAGGAGACGCTGGTGTGAAGGGGGGGGGGGCAAACATCTCTCTCTCCCCTTTCGTCTGCCAGGTAAGAACCAGAACCAAGGTTTTCCCGCAAACATCTAAGACCATTCTTTGTTCTGTTAAGGAACAGGCAAAAGAAGTCTTAAGATGGTTGTGGGGAAGCGAGGCGAGTTAGCTGGGTGGAACAGGGAGGGGTAGTTCTCTGGGGGTGGAGTCGGTGCGGGGGTGACTAAGGCGGTGTTCTGAAGTCTACTATTTTGTGTTAAGTTCATTCTCCAGCTCCATGAGCTTGCGCGAGGCCTTGACCTTGTTGGACACCTCCTTCCCCTGGGAGAAGAGGCGCTGGCGTTCCTTAAACGTCATGCTTTCTGGCGGAGCTCCGCTGGGGACTGAGTTTTCCTGCTCCTGGCTGCTCGGGAGGAGAAAGACAGGTGGAGATAGGGAGGGAAGGAACGTGGGTGAGAGGACTACTCATTGAAATAACACACAAGACACTTGGACATCCACGTCTATGCACTCATTCAACTTAAGACTCATCCATAAGTTTCTCAAACTCAAAGTAACAAACTAGTTTAAAATCAGAGTAGATTTTCCCCAGTGTGTGATTCCAATCATGCACATTTGGATAATTAAACATCATCATGAAGTCACCAGAAATACAATAGAGTGATTGTATACCATGGCCACAGAGGATACTTGAGCTGGTACTCATTTCTAGTGGTAAATGTCCTTTTTTGATCTTAAAGGCTGCATTACAGTAAAGTGATACAATTTACAGAGAGTTTTAAGACTGTTGTAACAGAGTTAACAAATTCTTCTACCTGTTTGGTCATCATATCCACATTATGAATCATTGTTTTCTTGTATGTACTGTACATATCTTCTGAAAACACCAATAATCAAAATATGTTATCACGTTTGACGTGTTCAATCAAAAAACATTACGTCAATATCGCCCATCCCTAGGGGAACCTGGATCGGACAGAACTAGTCTTCAAGTCACAGCATACATAAGGAGAGGGCAGCTCACCCTTTCGTCCACTTGTCTCGTGGGTCCTTGTAGACCTCCCCTGATCCTACAACTCCTGCTGTGTTTCCAGTGTATGAGTTAAATCCTGTCCACGTGTTGAGGTCACGCAGGAGACAAAGAGCAAAACATTAATGAGCAATACGCACCTGACGCCAGTGACACAGACGGCATGTGATGGCTATAATATCTCACAGACAAGCTGCTGGGTATGAATCTGCAGTAATCCTACTGTACAACTGCATTTGGATTTGGTCTTCTATTTGAAGACTACTAGAAATTTGCTATTTGAAAACTATAGTTGTAGGAGGGTGTGTGCAACTAGGATGCACGACTGACCCTAGAAGAAAAATCAAATCAATGAACCATCAGCCATAGGCTAAAATAAAAATGGGTTGGTTTGAGATAATGTGTACCATCTTCTACCCAGCAGTTTGTCCTGTTTACGTTCTGTACATCACCAGATTTCCCACAGACCAGATCAAGCAGGAGTGCTAGAGAAGCGTTAGGCAGAGTGAAAGAGAGTGGTAGGCTGTCATTATACTTGAGCAACAGGCAGAGAAGAGAGAATGTTAAAGCATTTGAAAGCAGGTATGAAGTAGCAGCGTGGTCTGTGGTAGTGTTGTCAGGGCTCTGGGGTCGAGAGTCATCCATAAGGTCATAGTTCCAGTACCTACAGTACAGCACGCTCTGAGACCCCAGAAGTACATGCTATTTTATATTTTGATCACAAAGGAACTGATTTGAAGTTGGTGTCAAGGGGCTTTGCATAGAGCAGAACTCCTCCAAGACAGTCCCATCAGAGCAGACAGTATCATCAGAAGCTTCTAATGATGCTGGACTGAGGGAAGTACTGGACTCATAGATGACCTCGACCTATGACCCCACTTGAAGAAAATGTTAATTGGTCGTCTCGGGCATCCCTGTGTCTTTTCCTCAGCCTAGACCCACCATACCAAATTCCAAGGGCTTAAAGACCAAGCACGTCAGCACTAGACCAGACCAGACCAGACTGGATCAGGTCAGAGCGGCAGTAAGTATGGCCTGGTGCATGTGATCGTGTGAACCATAGGACAAGCCAAGGCTATGATATCAAACCTCAATGTGTGCCCTACTGGTTTGCCTTCCAAGAAACACAACCAGAGTCCAAATGCATGTAGATTTTTGTAATGTTGTTTTTTTGTTTTTTACTGGTTTTGGATGGAATGGAGAGGGGTAGAGTTTGGTAGAATTCAGACACAAGACACAGTGACTCAGTCCAGGGTGTGTGTGTGTGTGTGTGTGTGTGTGTGTGCGTGCGTGTGTGTGAACCAAGACTGATTGATTCTGCTGGCAGCGTCTAGGATTTCTGAAAGCAAACAGTCCTCTTCTTTTGGCTTTTCTTTTTTGGTTTGTAAGTGTAGTTTGGGACGAGCCCAAGGTAGGGTCCCGCTCGAGATGAAACCACACAAACACAAACTGGCCGAGAACAAAGTAACCATTAGAGAAACCGCCATCCTTTATGGGCAGTCGCGTTCTTCCATGAAGCCACGGGAGATGTAAGCTTATACCACTGGCTACGCCATGGAAATTCCTTAAATTTCACAAAAAAGTCAGCCAAAGGTCTTAATGGGTTAAAGGCTGGGGATACATTTTTATTTCATTATTTCTCATCACTTGCAAATCTATCTGGGCTTCTTATAAATGTGGGGCGGATGTTCATGCGATAAAGGGAGGGGAACGAGCAGACTGTTGCATTGCCATATCCTAGTCTGCCAGCCAATAGAATCATCGGTCTGGAACGTACTGAAGGTCATCGGCCAGGGAAGGCAGAGGCTCAGGTGCTGATTGGGTCACCTGAGCCCCAGCAATGCCCTGTGGATGTTTAGTGAAGCTGGTGCATTAGACAGCATCACAGCTAGAGCCAGACAGACAGACAGACGGAAATTGACATTCAAACCAGCCAAAATGTAGACAGACAGACAGACAGATAGACAGGCAAGGCTGGAGAAGGAACACTTGGCAAACAGTGGGATAGGTTGACATAGAACAATGACATTAAATACTAATGAAAGAAAGAGAATAAGCTGGGGAGCATCTTGGTCAAAGCAAAGCGCAGGCAGTAAAAAGCAATGGACTTTCAGCTGATTATTTGGGAGTGAGCTCCTGAGCAGCCATAGTGCAGTGGAGTGAAGTGGAGTGTGCCTCTGTGGTACTGAGATACCAGAGACAGAATGTCAGAGTGAGACGTGCACCGTTGTTTAGTCAGGTAGGTATTTTCTCTGGGGGAAGGGCAGGTGTGGGTGGGGTGAGGTAGGAGGGAGGGGGGAGGGGTTAGTGGGGTGGTGTTCCTCAAATGTGAGGGACTCAACACAAGGATTCCAATAAGGTCCAGGTAGTGCAGTTATTGTTGATTTGCACTGGTTTGTAAAGGTATGTGCGTGTGTGTGAGTGTTGCAAGGAGCCATTCCATGGGACTTAGGAATAGGTTCATTGAAGACTGTGTTGCATTTCGGGCACCGCTCAGTCTGTGGCTATTCAAAGAACTTTGGGTTTCTTCTGGTTCAAGTCAAAAGTCTAGGGTTTCTGCTGGTTCAAGTCAAAAGTCTAAGATTTGATCAATGTCAACAGGGCTTTGGGGCTTAGAAATTACATTCAAATGTATTCAACTCTAAGTTATACTGATGTAAAGTAAAGTTTACCTAGTGTATCTTGGCATGAGCACGTCTGAGATTACTAAAGCAAAGAAAACAGCCAATATAAATAAGTTAGATTTACTTTGAGGCACACTGCATAACAGATAAACAATCCTGTAGGGCTTTTTGACTTTAAATAGGTGATGCAATCACTGCATAAAATATGGCCCAGGCCTCAAGACTTTAAATTCCTGGTCCGGTAAAATGCTATATATTCCTACTACCAGAAGGGGGCACTATGTGTTTGGAAACTGCCCGAAAGTTTTGTTTTGTACAAATGAACCACACAAGTTAATCCAACAAGTGCACAAGTGGACCCAGGGCAAGTCTTCTGAACAACCAAAGACAGAGCAGAAAACGCCTCACTCAACAGATCTGTTCTCCTGGGTGTCTGCACTCGAGATGTGTGTCTATGCATGTGGAAATGAGCGTTGATCCTTGATTGGCTGAGTGGGGTGATTGATGGGTGTGTAAAGCCAATGGCGTGTCTCCTTCCCGAAAGCCAACGCTGCTAAAGCCACGAGAGGGCAGGGCATGACACCGCAGAAGCAACCAACCAATCAACGGGACACACATAGAGCAAGGCGGAGAGTGACAACACCAACAGTACTATGATTGGCTCTGATGAGGTCTCAGTTGGTAGTGAACAGCGGCGAGGGGGGCAGGTAGGTTTATCGATTATCAATTGCTTTTACTGTCCGCCAGTCGTGACTGATTGCACTGATTGGAGGAAGGTGAGGAGGAAATTCACTCGGGAAGGACAGGGGAGAAGGAGTCCGAAAAAAAAAACATGAATGAAACACAAAACCAAACAAACAACAAAAACTGAAATGGAATCTGATTCAACTCGAGGAGAGGGAGTCAAACATTTTCCACACACAAAAACAGAGACAAAACGGATGGAAGTTGTCGAATTTACGACTTGATTGGCAGCTACGGAATGAAACGGGTGAATTTGGACAAACACAAAGAGAAGAAATAAAACTACACGGGGAAAAAAGGAAGGGCAGAATGCCTCTCTACTGTGAGGAATAGAACAAAAGGGAACAAATTAACACCAAATTAACGCTAAACCAAGAAGGCGTGAAATGACGAAGAAAAAAAAACATGAGTGAATGAGAGGGGAGGTATGGAGGGCAGTGTGGGGAGCCTGTCTCCTCTCCTCTCTCCTATCTCTGGTTCTACCTTTGTAGCCGGTTGAGGGCATGAAGCAGGGTTTGGTGGGAAGGGGAGGGGCGTGGCCTGTACTGTTGGCGTTGTTGACCGGCGGCTGGAATGAGCCGGACAGGAAGATGCCGTCAGACATAGGGCGGGGCTTGCGCGCTGTGGGCGGCGGCCGGGGCTTGACATGATTGGGTATCGCGGCCTCCGGGAGGTCGCCGTACGACTTCCGGGTAGCCGATGTCTTGGCCTGACCTGATAGGCCGCCGCTTCCCGCTCTGAAGGTGGCCTCCTCCCCTTCCTCGTCGTCTTCCTCCTCGCCCGTGTAGGAGACAAACTTGGCCGTGTAGAGCGTGTCGGGCGAGGCGACCTGCGTTTTGAGGTAGGAGGTGTTTCTCTGTGGTGGGGGCGGGGGGGTGTTAGTGGACAGGGGGGGTGCAGGGTTGGGGGTGGGTGTTGTTGGTGAGGGGGGCTGGTAGTCCCGGGGCAGGGGCGGCCGGTACAGACCGGCGGCTGGCTCGTCGGGGGTCAGCAACTTCCTGTCGGCCTCGTCGTGTTGCTGGCGGCGCGCGGCCTCCAGGCGCGTGTAGTACTCCTGTTCCTGTCTTCTCTACGGGGAGGGGAGAACCTGTTAGTGCGCTCCGCCGCCATTGACCCTTCATACCTCGGTAAGGGGCTGTCTTAAGTGGCTAAATCAGCTAGAGGATGCTACCTAAGTACCCCTACAGGGAACCACTTGCCCCACCCCAATCTGTAGCCTATATACGAAGATCCACCCTTTCCCTCAGCACAAGTTTATGTGGAAGTGTACAGTGTATTTGTCTCAATGTAAATGTCAGAGAAAGGCTGTATGCTTGTATCCATGTGTATTTGCCTGTGCGTCCGTCTTTGTGTGTGTGAGAGCGTCTGTGTGTGTGAGAGCATCTGTGTGTGTGAGAGCATCTGTGTGTGTGTGTGTGTGTGTGTGTGTGTGTGTGTGTGTGTGTGTGTGTGTGTGTGTGTGTGTGTGTGTGTGTGTGTGTGTGTGAGAACACCCAGAAGCAGGGTGGTGGGGATCTTAGGGACTGCTCAATCGTCTTTGTTTCACAACCAATCCCCCACTCTGCTGTGAAGTGGTTTGGCAGCTCTGAGGTCTGCCTACATTCACATCGTATGGGCTTGGCTATAAAGGCTCCACACACGCATGCAGGGCTAGACTGGCGGTATTTATTTGGCTCCACACATACTCTTGGGTTCTGGGAGGCCTGGTCTCTCTGGGTTTGGGGGTCCTGGAGACCAGCCAGCCGGTCCCCCAGACAGAGAGAAAGAGTGCTGGGCTGGCCTGGAGTCTGGATTGACCTAGGTGGGTGGGGTTAGTTTAGTATGTGGGACTGGGGTTGGGTGGGTGTTTGATGATGTAAGGGTTGGCTGAGGACGGATTCAGAATCCCCCTGTGTGTGTGTGTGTGTGTATTCTGGTATGAACTTAATAATGAAAGCGGGAGGGAAGAGGGGGGAGGGTGGGCGGCATTCCCAAATATCGGAAGCAATGCCGGAATGGAATGGTTGAAAAATAAATCAACAAATAAATATGAAACTAGAACTGCTTCCCCACAAAACGTAAAAGATTCCACTAATAAATCAACAGAACTGATCTCATTGACTGACACTGACGGTAAAACAACAATAACGACATCAACGAAGGCGCCACAACAATGGGAGTCCCATGCTTCTGGGGGAGAGGGGGTGGGGGTCTGTCGGGGGTCGGGGAGACACAGAAAACGACATAATGCAACAATACGTCACATTGAGGGGAGGGGACACAGGATGAAGACATGCAATTGGACATTAAAATGATATACACACAAATCATTGTCAACATCTTGGTTATTACCATCAATGTCTATCACTTTTTTGTTTTTGAAGTTTCTAAAAGGAATGCACCATCTTCGATGGGCATGCATTTGCAAGTATGTGGCTATAGCTAACTGCCCAATTGTGGCTTAACATGGCTAACATGACAACTTTTTACCAGTTTCTATTGTATATTTTAACTGATAATATAAAGAATTCAGCATTGAGATATTATAAATAAGATATTCTTATTTTAAATATTAAAAGTGTAAAGGGAAACCAATTCACTGAAATAATTTCCTCGCTATCACTACCTGGCTTCAACTTTACTTCGACAAATTTGATTCCAGTAAATAAAGAAACAAAACATGAAGCTGTATTGCTAAAATCTGACAATATGGAGACCTTCATCACATATCGCACGTTCTAGATACTTATCATTAATCATTTAAACCTTATATACTTTGTTGTACGCCAAAAAGAAAAAATAGCCGATCTACAGTACAAGCTCATAGCGCTTCATAATGTAGCTTGTAGATCTGCTATTTATGCAGAATGTTTGATGAAAGTTCGCGTATTTTTTCCAAATATACACTTATTATGACATGCCCAGAATAGGGATGCTAGGGTTCATGTGGTAAAAACATTGTTAAAATGATGTAAACTTGCTTCTTCTTGGTGGAGTTTGTTAAACACCCAGTGGTCCAACCAGCTGTGATGACTCATGGCACAAATGTCCTGACTGAATGGTCACCATGGTGACGTCAATGGACACAACACAGTAGCGAGACACAGTGTGCTCAATTTAACACACAGGCGGAGATGGGTGGGCGGACCGTAGCCCAGACCACTGGAAATTTAACAACTCCAAGTAGAAATGTAGCTAAACCTTAGCGCTAGACTAGGGCTAAGACACTTGCAATATGTTGCAAATAAACAGCAGCCTGGGCAAAAGAGACAAACACAAGGCATTACTTCACAGATGTTCACTTTGTCTGGCTGGTACTGGAGACAAAACTGGCTAAAATAAAGACTTGCATCTATGTTGGTGAAAAATGAAAACTACCCCTAGCTTTGAGGAGTCAAAAGTCATAATCTTCCAAGAATATCTTCATCCTCACCACACTGTAAGCAGTCAGACATACACACATACCTTCTCCTCGGCCTCTCGTCTGGCTCCCTCTTCCTCCCTCCACCTCCTGTCCTCCTCCTGCTTGGCTCGCTCTTCTGCCTCCCGTTTGCGGATCTCCTCAAGCTGCTGTTTGCGTCGTCTCTCCTCATCCTGCAACTGCAACCACGGCAAGGACAGAAAAACAAAGACATGAACGCATGCAGACACACGTTAGTCAGCGCTGCACGAAAACACCTCAGCCAAACACTGACCTGCTTGAATGGACACACAAACCTCAGAGAGATGAGAGACACCTCCCCCTTTTTCCCCACGACTTGGCTGCAAACTACCTACAGCACATACTGAAACGTTTGGCCTAAAGCTGAGGTAAGTTGGATTTCTTTCACGAGGCTGCTCCTGAGGGGTGGGAGCAGTGTGCACTGCAAAAACACACGGCGTAGGCCGACGCACAAGCACAAACACACAAACACACACACACACACACGACTGGACATGCAGATGAAGCGACAACAGGAGAATAACAGCAGCCGAAAACAAAACAACACCGCGACCCCTCTTTCAGAGGCTTTAGGTGCACTTGATTTCATTTACGGGATGTGCCGTGACAGTGTAACCTGGGCAAATGCTAATGTAACAGCACAGCTGAGTAGGGTGCCAGATCAAGTGGACCTAAAGTTACTGCAAGCCATCAGCTGCTGTACAGGTATTGATGATCTCAATAATCAAGATAATAACAGGCATATTAAGTCTGTTCTAATTATGTTTAAACACAAACACAGAGTCATACGAACACTGGAAACAAACTCAATGGTGGCTTGTGCATGGGGAGGCTAAGCACTGTAGGTCACCCAGCGCTCACACACCAATGAACAGTAAAAGGAAAAATCGATGGATATGAACATGGATAGCATCATGGTTTGCCCCATGCAGACGGCGCCAGCAACGAGCAAGAGGCCGGGTCGGGGACAGGGTACATGCATGGTCCAGTGTCTCTTGCGATGTCTTGAGCCATGCACCTGCCGTCTCTATTTGCACTCAAAAAACTAAACTAAAATTTGACTGGCTATCTATTTTACACCACAAAACTACACCAGTTAATTAGTTAGTAAATTACATTTAAGACCATTGAGTGGAACTTATTTTTTTAATAGCCCTATGATTTAATTTAGGACTTGAACAATTAATGTAACTGTAGTATATTTAAGATTTATTTTAAGGCCTGAAATATATAAAACAAAATGAATCGTTAAAGCTCAAGTGTTTTGGTAAACAGCAGCATTGTGTTCACTGTTCCCACTGCTGTAGTTTATTTCGAGTGGACAGAGACGGACAGCTCCCACCAGCCAACAATCATCAAGCATCCCCAGGATGGCCCAGCCCCTCCATGACTGGTTAACTCCGTTAGGCTAAAATAATGGCGTAGTCCCCACTTCCTGAACACCAAAACCCCAATGACACAAACCACAACAGTCCAAGATGAAGGTGGTGGAGGAAGGGGTCAGAATGAGCGAATAGAAAACACGGGTGGGTGGGCAGCCCAGACAGGAAACAGGAAGTGACGTGGGTGTGTGTGTGTGTGTGTGTGTGTGTGTGTGTGTGTGTGTGTGTGTGTGTGTGTGTGTGTGTGTGTGGGGCGGAGGGGGTAAAGGACATGTGGCGTTTTAAAGAGGAAGAACGTACCAAGTCTAGAACAGAGATAGCTGGGACAGCAGTCTGCTGCTAAAGAGAAGAACAGAATAGGAGAGGGAGAGAGAGATACAGAGTGGAAGCGAGGGAGGAGATAAAAGAAAATATGAAAGAAAGGAATGGAGGAAGGGGGCAAAGGTAGTGGATGTCATATAAAAAGGATGGGGAAGGAAGGGGGGTTGTTAGAAAGAAGAAAAATTAAATCAATCAAAATAAAATTGTAATCAAGACGGAAGCAGGGAAAAAAGAAAATATTGGTGGAAACCAACAGGAAGTCATATAGAGAGAAAGAGAGAGAGAAGAGATAAAAGTGAAAACATTGCTTGGGGTTTTTCCAGCACTGCCAAGAGGAACATTCCCTCCATCAGAGTGGTTGTGATTAGCGTCATGTGAACAGCCCCGTCCTCCTCAGATGGTGAACGCAACCCGCCCGCATACGTACACACGCATATCAAAAGGAGAGATTCTAGCAGGAGTCCAACCAAAAATTCTTATTCAAGTAGACGGCCCCCCGTGTCCTTGATGTAAACACAAACTCACATACACACAAAACACAACCCGCCCTAGACATACACGCAATCCTGCTACCCCTGTGTCTCTACTCCAAGGTCAGGAGTCACGACTACAGACTTCTCACGTTCAGGGCTACAGCCTGTTCAAGGTCAGGGCTACAGCCTGTTCAGGAATGTTTCAATTCAAAAGTATAAGTAACTTTGTACTCTTATTTGCTTTAATTTCACAAATCTGCACTGAACACAGACGGCAAGTCTGTATTACAGAGACTGACTGTCAGGTTGTCCACTGGCCTTGTCGGGACCAGTTAGAGATGTAGACTACATTGGACTAAGTTAAGCCTGCTAACCCCCACATCAGAATTTGTACCTGAGGGTCCCAAAGTATTTTGTTCCTGCCTTCTTCCCCCAGGGGATCAATAAAAGGTCCATCTATCTTATGTCCTCACAGCTCACACATTTCAAGTTTCTAAATATGACAATGTGGTATAAATTCCAAAAAGTACAAACCATCTGTATACATATAGACCAGTCTAACATGACATATACGTGGCCTAAAGACCATCCTGAAGAAATAATTGCATAAACCCATCCTATGAAGCAAGCTGCATGAATCTTGGTACGCCAAAATGGGACCGGCGACATTTGTGGCCATGGTTTTCACGTTGCTACGCGACGCTCAGCAACATGCACCGCCCCCACCAACACCACCCAACTAGCCGCCACTCTTCCATCCCTCCAGACAATCGCAATATATATATATTTTTAAGCAGCTCAGCATGGCAAAGCGATGACATAAAGCATGTTGCAGGTGCACATTGCAGGGCATTTCATTGTTACTGCGAGCACTGCAATGAAGAGAGAGGAAGGTGGGGGGGGTGGATTTCCACTTCCCTTCTCTACACTAGAGAGAGCAAGAGAGAGAGAGAGACTTGAACTTCACTTCAGCTTGTAGGACAATTACAAGTGAATGTTTGTCGGGGTGGTCATAGCTATACAGTAAGTAACCCCTGATTTACTTGGTTGTGCAAAGTGTCGCGCACTGAAAACTTCCAGTGCGTGACACCGGCACAAATCAGGCTTAACTGATATTCACCCCCCGCCCCCCCATCTTGTATCTCTGGGCACACAGGTTGATTCATCCAATTCTGCACAATGGGCTGCTTGCCAATCTCTCTCTCTCTTTCAATGTGCTTTCCCTTCGCTAATCCTTCTTTCCCTTCTACTCCGTTCCATCCCACTCTTTTCTCCTCCTCCGCTGAGCTACAACGTGTTGCGTGTTCGCTCCTCCCCGTCTTTGCTCTCTGCCTCCATTTCCTTTCCGTCTCTCAGCCCCGTCGCCCCTCTCTCACCCTGGCTCTCTTCTCGGCCTCCAGCCTCTGCATGATCATCATGGTGTCCACGTCCTCGTCCTCGTCTTCCTCCTCGTCTTCGTCGCTCTGGTTGGACTCCTGCAGTCGCTTCTGGAACTGCCACTCCAGCATCAGCTTCCTGAGGCGGTCGCTCTCCTCTGCCGTGCGCTCCGGTTTGGCCTGCAGGGAGACACAGCTCCAACATCAGCTCCAATAAAAAGAATAATCACTACTAGTAATACTAATTCCGTTAGCAGAGCTGCTGCTACTGTACTACTTGAGTGGTATTTTTCCAAAATTTCCCAAAAAAAATAGAAAATATAAGATCTACAAAATGCATCGTGTTCTAAGCTCGTATATCTGCTATTTAAAAAAAGAGTCTTAAGTGGTTAAACCTGTCTTATTAGAGGCTATTAGTGCACGAATTTGAGCCAATCCATAAAAAGCAGTATCTATTTTGTATCGGCAGGAAAAGCATTCTTCAGGTCTTATGGTTGTGTTCAGACGGAATACATGACATTTGTGTCCATTACAAGTCAATATTAAAGAGGCAGTATCATCATTTTCAATAGTATGTCTATTTGTCTTATTGTCTAATTTTCTACCAGTAGCCATGAAACTGAGCAGTCTTCTGTCTCTCTGAATTGCTGCTGAAGTTGTACTGAAAAGTTGACTCCAGTGATGGGGCACAATCTGTGAGCTACAATCCTTACTTCCTGATCTTTAGATGCTACTCTCAATGGCCGTGACATTGCCCTTGTTCTATGTGTTTACCACAAAATAGCGATCTAGAGTGATACGCACAAGTTGAAAAATGTTCCACTTTGACATTTCGTCAAAGCGAATAGAGCAACATCCAATGCTGCTATGTAAAAAGCGAAGTGATTAATTGTGTCACCATTTGGCCAGAATACGCCTTTAGAGACACTTTCTGCCTCTCTCCATATCATTACAGCACCGCAATGTAATGCAAAGAATAAGTATAACATTAAACAGATTTTTACTGTGCACCTTCCTACCCTTTGTCTGGAAGAGCTTCAAAAATGGATCCTTACAGGTTTGTAACCCTGAGAGCGTACAAATGGATCATTTTGTTCCATTTATACACTCTCATAGTTTGAAAACAACAGCTCTACAGAAACATAAGAGCCGAGGCTAGGGCACAACTGACCTGGAGATCCTGGATCTCCTTGTCCAGCAGATCCACTATGTGGAGCTGCTGCTGTTTCTCTGCCTTCTCGCGGGCGTCTCTCTTCCAGGGGTCGGGGGACAGGCTGTCGCTGGAGGACAGCTCCTCCTTGCTGATGGTGATGTACTGCAAGTCCCGTCTCTCGATGGTCCGAGGCTGCTGCTGTGGCAGCAGCTCCCTGATCACTGTGTCCATGCCTAGTGACAAGAATCCCTTCATTTTTAGTACAAAATTGAGCCTGATTTGTACTTAGTTGTACGATGCTGTCGCGCTCCAAAAATAGCCAATCTACAAGTTCAGTAAACTAAACTCTACATAATGTACCTCCATGTTTTTTATGCGTTTGTATTTACAGCAGAAAACGTCCAAACAGCGTTTATTCCAATGTTTTTACCTGCAGGGCCGCCAGCTGGGCCCGGGGGAGGCACAGCGGAGCGAGGCAGGCTGGCTAGCTTCACTGGCCTGGACGGAGGGGGTGGCTGTGGCTGGGGGGGCATATAGGGCTGTGGCACAGCCACTGGGGCACCTTGGGGCTGGTAGTGGGGAGGGGGCGCTGCTCCTCCATTGTTGTGGGGCTGCACGGGCATGACCGGGTTGGCCCGGATCTGTCCCAGTTTCCTCTCCTGCTCCCGCTTTTTCCTATCCCTGGGGAATCGAAATCATCATAACTCATAACTTGGCCCAATGACTCGTGGAATCATTACGTAATGCTAAAATACATCATAAATAGATAACAGTAAGTAGTGATCAGTGACAGATGAAACCACTAGAGGGAAGATGTCTAATACGATTAGTGAATTATGTTTTTAACCTGGATTTTGTAGTTGTACATAAAAAACATTTTACAAACCAGAAGGTTTCAAACTAGCCTACCTCTCTTCCTCCAGGCGGGCTTTCTCCTTCTCGTACCAGCGCTGCTGCTCCTCCCTCTTCTTGCGGTCGGCCGCCTGCTGGGCCGCGGCGGGCGATACGGTGGGCGGTGGCGGCAGGGGCAGGTCAACCTGGGGGTCGTAAGGGTCCGGGTAGTGGGCGGGGGGCGGGGGCGGAGGTGGAGGGGGCAGGTCGGAGCGCGAGGGCGGCTGGGCGTGCGGGGGCACGGCGTGGTGAGGCGCGGCGTTGTTGGGCGTCTTCCAGCGGCCCGGCCCGCTCTTGTGGTTCTGGCCCTTGTTGGACGACGAGGACGAGGCAGAGAAGTTGAGGTGCTCCTGGCTGGAGGTGGAAGACTCCACCGACGATGAGACTGGGTGGTGGTTGCCCCAGGGATCCATGCCGCCCACACCTGGGAGACGAGAAGGACACATACGGTGAGCGGAGTTCTTGAACGCATTTGCATGCTTAGTAATGATTCGGTTTTGGTCTTAGCCCCCCAAAAAATTCCATGGTTATATCAATACCTTAACAATAAATCTCAGTAAGAATACCAGCACTCACGGAACAGTCCTTTTAAGGCAATTTTATTTATATATTTTATACGTGGTTGCCCACAGCACACAATGCTGATGAAGGCTTAACGCCGAAACACGTCCATTGCTGTCTGTTCTGTAGCATACCACCACGTATAAAATATATAAATAAAAGTGCCTTAAGAGGACTGTTCCGTGAGTGCTGGTATTCTTACTGAGATTTATTGTAAAGTTACTTTTCCCAACCGTGCACCCGGTAAGAAAGTTTAGTATTGTTGAAAAGAGTTGGAGTCGTGCTTGCACCCTTTATTTGAAGATACATCAATACCTTAATCTGCTTATCTTAATCAGGTTAAGGTCTTAATCACTGTAAGCATAATGTGATTATGTCATTATGTCACATCCTAGTATTTTTCTGACTGTATATAGATTTTTTTCTTGGATTGTTTCTATGGTCAAATGGGAGCCTTGTGGACAGGAAAGAACCATAGAAGAGTGTATACAGAGATGATAAAATCTTATCTACATGACAATTACTGTACACAGAAAATGTTGCAAGAAATATTCTATTCTGTACTGTTTAGTTGTCCCTAATAAAGAGAGAATAAAAAAAGCATAATCTGATTCTTAAAGTGTAAAAGTTTACCCGTAAAGTGTCAATTTTACACATTTTCTGCTTAGCGTTCAAGTCACTCCAGTTTGATCATCAGGGGATCGATCATACTGGAGATACATATTTTGTGACTACTTGAAAAGGTAAGTAAATCTTTTTTTAATGTATACACTCTGGCAGTTAAAGAGTTAAAGAGCTGATCTACAACAGCTGATCTACAAGTCCGCAACGCGTTGTGAGCTTGTAGATCGCCCATTTTTAGGTCTGCATCACCGTCGGTACGACGGAGTGTAGCTGGGGCTTCACCTCGCTGGTAGTCCATGTCTCTGTGCTGGTATTCGTGGGGACTGTGCTGGTAGTCTGGCTGCTCTCTGGGGTAGAGCTGCTCCTCTCGGTGGTGCTGCGGCTGCATGTGGACCAGGTCCTCCGGCCTCAGGGCGCCCGGTGGGGGGTACAGCTCCTCCTGGGAGTGAGCCACATGCTGGGGGACAGCAGGGTGGTGAGAGGAGAGGTAGGGAAGATGGAGAGATCAATTTGGACATGTATGAATGTGTTGCACAATCACTGTAAAGCGCCTTGGATAAAGGCGCATTTACCATTTACAATGACAATAGTGTGCAGTGCCATTGTACCTGCATGCTGTTGTCGAGGAGTTCGTCAGGCATGCCACCAGGCAGCCTCTCCCTGTCATCCATGCCCTGCCAGTGCTGAGCGGGCCCTGGGCCCTGGCCGTGCCCGGGGGCCACCACCCGGTCCTGGCTCTTGGAGGCTGGGATGGTGAAATACTCCCTGGGGTAGGTCTGTGTGGGGATGGGGTAGGCTTCAGGGCGAGGAGGGGATGGCTCCTCCTGAATGGGGAGATCGTGGGGATATAGGGAAAGAAAGTGACATAAGACATCATACAGTAAAAGGGTCTTGGGACAACCTTCATAGGACTTTTCTGGATGCCTATAAACCCCTGGTCCATTATTCTGTCCTATCGATAGCTCACTCAAACGAATCGCTCTACAAGCTAGTTACCACAAGCTAGAAGAGATTCAATATCTTCCATCTGCGTTATGAATGACTTGACCTGGGCAAAGACTCTTTGTGGTCAAACATGCCTGTGATTTGGTCGATGAGATTAAATAGCGCATGCCACTTAGGCAAACCACAAACCAATTGAGAATTATGAGTAAGTGAGCTAGTGTGGCAGCGTATATATTCAACAATTAACACAAAAAAAGAGAAAAAAACACAACTTCATAAGATATCTGCTCCATGGACAGTAGGGCTTCTAACAAATTCACCTTAATAGATATGTGTGACTCATTGCATTAGGCTAACAGAAAACACACACACACACACACACACACACACACACACACACTCGTATTTCTGTACTGCGAGCCCTTGTTTGAAGTCTTACGTGCAGCACAGTGGTGGTTAAGCTAAGAACAGACCAAAATAACGGATAATAATTTAAAGAAATTATCATTAGCTGCTGATAGGATAAGTATCATTCACAAAAGTAAAAAGAGATAACGGTATGACTGCATGACCACAGCTGAATAGCCAATCAGAGATGCGGTTAGCTTGCTTGATTAGGATTTATGGTTACTGGCCAAATTAAAACCAGAAAGAGCGAGAGAGAGAGAGAGAGAGAGAGAGAGATAGCGTTTCTTGCACAGCCTTGGTTTAAACTAGAAGTATTAAATAGTACATGTTACTGGAAGGAATGAGTTCATGGTAAGAGTGCATACCATATAAATAAGGCTAAATTCCTTCCCGCAGCTGGCCCAGGTTCGAATACGACCCGAGGCGCTTTGCTGCATGTCATCCTCACTCTTTCTTAAAGTTAAAAAGCAGTTTCAGGGAAAGGCTCTCACTGCTTTCTCGGGTATACTGTACCCAGTACTACTTTTTAACTTTCATTTACGATGGAATAGTGAGATATGAAAGGGTATTTTTCACATTCATTTGTGCTATGCAATGCAGTGCTGGAGAGTGTGTTAAAAACGGATATAGTCCCTTTAGTCTCTTCAGTCCCTGACATCCCCATATGATCTAAATTGTGGCAGATAACTGTTCGGTGAAGGGCAAAACAAATGCCAACAATGATTAACGACCATTTTTATTCAACACAGGTCTGCTTGGTGTACTAGTATAAGTGCACTAGAGTACTACACTGTTAGTGTCACTCCCATTAGTCCAACCAATGTGAATTTAACAGACACAGTCTAGTATCTACACACACCCACGTCTATGTAGAGTGTTGGTGTAATGTGTATTAATCAGTCCAGTGTCAACCCTCTCTCTCTCTCTCTCTCCAGGCCACACACGGCCGAGCAGCACATTCCTCGCCACGGCTACTCACATCGGCACAGAGGTTGCCCGTGGATACGGAAGTGATCTTGCCGGGTCCTCCAGCGTACACAGCCTTGGCTCCAGGACTCTGACCCTGATCTGAGGAAGACAGGAACAGCAGCAGTTAGGAGTTGTACTGTATGCTAACTGTTTTTAGCACCACATGCTCAAATTGCAGTTTAAAATGTCTTTAATCTAAAAAAAATGTTTAAAGCATACTATATATATATATATATAAAAAGAGTATCAATGGATTATTGTTTCTCTTAAACCATTAACACATTGAGTGCCAATCGCGTAGATCTACGCGAACCTATTTAAAGCCGCCACGTGCCAATCGCGTAGATCTACGCGAACCGCCGGTTCGCGTTGATTTCACCAAAAGTGCACTTTCGGAAATGTTTGATCTACTTCCGTTTCCGGTAGCACCACCGGAAACGGAATTATTTGGGATCCGGTTTTGCCGATCCCGTCGGCCCTCGTTCTAATGACGAAACTGAATCTTTTTTCTCCTCGCATATCACTGTTTAACGTAAACCGTTCTAACTACAACATGGATGCCCCGTTTGACACGTGGTCTTCACTGGTAGAAGCAGTGAGATGTCCGCGAGGTTTACAAACAGTGCACAGCTCAATCTTAAGGATTTTAACAAGGTCTATGGCGACGCGAAAAAAACAAAAAAACAACAATAACACGTTGGCACTGGTGAGTACATTATGAGATTAACGTCTGGCATGGAATGTGTTAAGACCGGGAACGCATCTGTGACATTTTTTTATTTATTTCTTTGTATTTCTTTGTAATATATTTTAAAGCAAACATTTGTAAAATATATTTGTTCCAGGGATCTCCAGAAGTAAAGATTTGAGCTAAAAAGTTTGGATTCAAAGATTTGCACAAATGTTCCAAGATTTTTTTTAACACTTGCATGACTAAGCTATCAATATGACCGATTTTGAGAATTTAAAGTGGATTATCTTCTCTCATGAAGCTCTGAGAAAGTTCCCCTTTCATGACTTTTCCTAAATATTTGTTTCAAATCATCTCCGTTTTTTTTTTCTTCTGAAACGTATTATAAATATGAAATATATACCATATATACCATCCCAACCGTTATATTTCGGCTAAATTGACCGCTCTCCCCCTCTCTCCCCCAGGCAAGAGCAGTTAACACCTCTAGACCCCCCGCAGAGCGGCCCGTGGACGAGCTGCGAAGCGAGTCTATGCAAGTCTATGTTGCCATGTCTGCTTATTATAAGCGACTTTGGGCTTGTTTTTCACGTCTTTCTATTATTATTAATATTATAATTATATATATAATTACATTATAATGGTAATACTTTTCTACTCCACTACAGCTCAGAGGCAAATCTTGTACTTTTACTTCACTACAATTATTTGAAAACTTTAGTTACTAGTTACTTTGCAGATATAAATATCTTTTCATACTTGTTTAGATTAGAGCTTCATGCATTTTTATTAGGTATATATTTATATAGAAAGGTCTAACCAGGGACTGGTGTTGCAAATTAGCCTCGGCATGCAGTATGCAGTAACATTTTCATAGACCTGCTTATTTCTCTCGCAAAATTTGGCGACCCATTTTCCACTTTCCCTTTCACTGCAAAGCGGTGGAAAAAGATAGGATCTACAAGCATACAGCTTGTCACGCAGCAACTGTTTTATGCTTGAAGATCAGATATTTTGCGCAGGATTGAGCACATTTGTGGAACATAGCATTGTGTTCACTTGTTGCACTGAGGGAGGAGGAGAGGAGACGCGTTTGTCAGCGACGTGGACAGCTGATAGAATGAGAGCTTTACGCTCAGACAATAATGTGAATATTATTATTATGAATAATAATAATATAGGTTTGTCACTGGGTTGTTTACAAGTTACTATAGTTCGCTTGCTGCTACTAAATTTAAAGCAGCATCACATGACGGTCATATTATGACAGTCATGACGAAACTTCAACCTGTTTTTTGCACTTTCTCCATTTACAGCCCGTACATCTACATAAACGTTCGGATTTCAAATATAAAGTTTTTATTCCGTGGCCACGGATGTTACAATTGACTTTGGGTGGGTATAAGTAACCGTAACTTCTGTATTGTTCAATAAAAAGCATTTTAATCCGATTGGCGGTCATTTTCTCATAGAGTTATAGTGTATCAGAGTGCAATTACACCTCCCAACCGATAGGGTCACGTAGTTGAAAGCATGGAGAAAATACGGAGAAAATGGCCACCGATCGGATTAAAATGTTTTTTATTGGACAATACGGAAAATATGGGTACTTATGGGTTACCCGAATATAATTGTAACATCCCTGGCCATGAGGTAAGCACTTTATATTTGAAATCTGAACGTTTGTGTAGATGTACGGGCTGTAAATGGAGAATTTATCGCTACATGCTAAGAAGCTAATGTAAGTTCGTCAGCATCAGTTTGGGCACTTTGGGGTCGGATTAGTGTTTTTGTTGGAACATTAAGCCGACACGCAACACCACGTTTAATGTTACGTTGTAAACAACCACCACCAAACCTTTGGTTAACTTATAACTCGATCTCTTTGTGGTGAACGCTTGTGTCTCTTCAAGTTGTTGTGTTTTTCCCACATTGCTTGCCTTAGGATAAAATCAAGCATTGTGTTTTGTTCTCCACATCGATGTAGCGAAAATGTGTCCATATCACCTCTTCTCTTTCTCCCGAGCCCCGTGCAAAGCATTTTACCGTTGTATTTTGTAAAGTTTCGCTCTGAAATCTGAATCCTCCTGCCATTCATTTGACGGTGGTGTGACTCTGTGTGTGTGTGCGCGGCTGCAACTTTAAAAGGGGGTGTGTGTGAGTGTGCACAACGCATGCAGTAACACTTTCATAGACCTGCCTGCTTATTTCTCTCTCAAAATTTGGCAACCCATTTTCAACTCTCAGCTTTTTAGAACACAATGGAACCCCCCACTGTTTGGGGGAGAAAGTGTGAACTAGTCTGGAGCAGAGAGGGGAGACAGTGGCCAATAGGATAGCCTGATTTGGGGATCAAAATGATATTTTTTCAGGCTTGGTGGAGGAGAATGAAACTTCAGTCATGCGAGTGTTAAATAGCAGACCTACAAGCTCATAGCATGGCACTCGCGCTATGAGCTTGTATATCTGCTATTTTTGAATAGCCAAAGTACAAAATAATGGTTATAGCTCAAATCTAAAATGACACAGATGCGTTCCCGTATTGAATGGAACTAAGGAACTGATCTAGCATACGTACTGGCTACGTTGGGGCTGGAGCGGTGGTCGGCGCGGTTCTTAAGGAGACGCTCCTCTCCGCTCATCTTCTTTGGTTCCGGGTACGAGTCCCAGCCAGCCTGTGGACTCTCTGGCGAGCCATTCTGCACTGTGTTGTTGTACAGCTCAAAGCCCTCACTCTTTGGACGCAACTTCCCATTTTTATCCCGACCGCGGTCCGACGCTGGAGAGGAGATGAAACGAGAGGAGATGAGAAGTGTGGAAACGAGATTAGATGAAATGAGATGAGGGGGGAAAAGATGAGATGAAACGAGATGAGATGAAATGAGGGGAGAGATGCGAATAAAGGAAAAGAGGGGAAACAAGATAAGATGAGAGGAAACAACATGAGATGAAATGAGATGAGAGGGGAGGAGAGAGGGTGAAACAGGGGCGAGAAGAGAGAAAGCAGTGCAGGAAAAGAGAGGAGCAGAGGAAATAAAATACAAAAATAAAAATAGTTAAAGGAGCCATTTTCAACCTCATCTTCACCTTACTTAATGCTAGGCATGTAACGATTTATCGTATATAGATTTAAATCGATTCAAAGTGGTGACGATTTAAATCGATGCAATAAAATATGACATCGCGATGCAACCAGCAGAGGGAGTCAGACTCCATTCCTTGTTATCCGCCTACTATTTTGTCCCCTCAGGGCCACCATAGCTGCCTGTCGGTCTCTTCTTCACTCACTCAACGGCAGGCTATGAACGGCAGAGTTGGGTTCACGTCCTCTCAGGCTATGAAATCTAAACAACTAGGCGATCGCACTGCATAAAGAGGGAAATGTGCGTCGCATGTAAACATGTTTATTTGATTGATGAATAGCCCAAACTATACCGTTTACCCCCTCCCCCATCTGACAATGTTGTTAGCTGTTGTTAGCCTGTCTGATTTAAACTCTGTAGGAAACATACAACTGATAGACTTCTAATGAAAACGGCTAATTCTGGAGCGCCTCGGTGCGGCTGCCGCTGCAGAGTACAATGAATAATAATCTATATGAATAATAATAATTTAACAATTGTATCAGACTGCTGACAACGTCAAACTCCTTTCAACACTGTCTGTCAGATATATAGCGAATTACATTGATATTAATCAATACATTTTTTATCTAATCTCATTTGGAGCAGTTTAAAACAGTTTCCCTTATTACATAAATGTGTACAGAATGCTTTGAATATATCATAGATAAAAAATTACTTGTAAATCCCAAGCTTGGAACAAAGGCTAAGCCTTAATTTGTTTATTTGAAGGTTTTCTTTATAATTTATTTCATCTGGGATATATGTTTTAAAATTCATTTATTTCATAATACTTATATATTTAAAGTTATTATTTTACAGATAAAAAAGTATATGTCTTAATGTGTACCTTACAGTTAATGCATGTACCTCATGAATAATAAAAAAAGGCTTAATTTCATATATTGAAAAGAGGATAAGAGAAAATACAGTTGTTAAAAAATACATGATTTTTGTAAGAGAAATAATCAAGGTTTTCCAGTAATTTGTCTCGAAAATAAATGTGCTTAAAAATCGTGAAAAATCGTATCGTGAACCTCGAATCGTGATTCGAATCGTATCGTGAGTTGAGTGAATCGTTACATGCCTACTTAATGCTCATTATAAGATGGCACACTTTCCATCTACGGAAATTGTCTATGGAAATTGTCCGTCTATGGACAGTTCAGAAACCTGCCTACCAATGACATAATTGGAACTACAGTCTTTCTCTTCCTCGACAGTTAACTGAAATTAACAGACCTGCCTACCTGTCACTGGTATGAGGCTTCTGAACTGTCCACAGTCCTCCTCTGAGACAACAGAGTCGAGTATACAGAAAAGGAGCCATTTTATAATGAGCATTAGTGAGGACCAATTATATGAAGATGGGTGCAGTGGTCCTTTAATTGTCAATTCACCAATTCCCACAAAACAGACCCAGGTTGCACTCTGGTGTGTTAGTTGCATCAGTAAGTTCACTGTGCCAACTCCTGGATGACCAGGATAAGTGGAACAGCCACTGTCTGCACTTCCAAAATATTGCGGTCTGGAGAGAATTTGAGTGAAACGCCCCTTTAGCGTCAATGTGGACCACAGGCCAGCTAGGCCAAAGGACGTCTTTAATGAATATGAGGTCACATTCCAACGGACAAAGTCCAGAACACAGCCAGAAGCACATTAAACAGACACACTGTGTGTGTGTGTGTGTGTGTGTGTGTGCCTATGCGTGTGCGTGTGTGCTCACGCTTTCAGCCTCTCACGCCACGGACACACACACACACTTACTTACAGGCACAAAATGCTAGCGGTAGCCACAAACAGTAATTACGTCTTTAGTCACGCAAACTGGAACAGTGGTGTGGTTACTAGCCAACAGAATGGATGACAACAAGGACGGACATTGTCTGGACATGTCTGCTACTCTTCACTTGCTTTCTCTGTGAAGTTCACACATAACATGCATGCATGCATGTACACAGACAC
This sequence comes from Gymnoscopelus braueri, assembly GCF_963280865.1. Taxonomy (NCBI): domain Eukaryota; kingdom Metazoa; phylum Chordata; class Actinopteri; order Myctophiformes; family Myctophidae; genus Gymnoscopelus; species Gymnoscopelus braueri. The sequence continues at coordinate 19,994,273 of NC_137616.1, forward strand.
TACATGATACCAGAATACTGTGAGATGTGAACAAAACGTGATTTGTCTCTGTGTAATTGATTTCCAAACTTCAAAGTCAAAGATTCATTTTGGCGCAAACTTAAAGTTAGAGAGAGAAGTGAGATTAAATGACTGAAGGGTCGTTTGTGCCCTCAGTTTAGGGAATGGCCCAGTGACCCGCTGTTGTAGGGGAGTGAACGTCTGGTTTAGGCTTAGTCCATGACGTTATTATTCAGCTATCCTGGCTTCAGGGACAGGCTGAGGTTTGCATCCGGATGGTCCTTGGTTCTAATCCCCATTTTGCAGAGGTTGTGTGGCATTTACAGTATCAGATAAAACAAAAAGGTCCCAGGTTTGATTCCCGGCCCCAGCAACGTGTCCCTGAGCAAGACATTTCACCTCTGACTACTCCCCCTTGAGCTCAAGTCTGACCACTTGAGCAGCAATCAGCTGGGTGAAGCGGAAAATTGAATTTCCCCCACGGGATCAAATAGGTCTAATTATTACTAGTATTGTATCTCAATTGTACCCTTGACTATGATGCATGACCCAAAACATAATCTCTTCAGAGTAGTCTACTAATCAGTCTCACCAAGTTTCATGAATATCTGCCCATCCATTCTCAACCTATCTTGCAAGCAAACAAAAAGCGCACATACGTAAACAGTAGAGATTACAATACCCTGCCACACATTACTGTGGGCAGGGTAAAAATCCAAAACGAAACAGCACGTATGCAGAGAAAAGCTTCTTCCTGGGTGAACAAAGGTTAAAAAGACAGTGAGAATGGAGTGTTTGTGTTTTCTAACCTCTAGGCATCATAGGGCTAGGTTGATTGAGTAAGGTAGCCAAGCCGTGGTAGATGGCTCCTTGTTTAGCCACTTCGAGAGTGACCACAGCACCTGTCCTGGTCATCAACTCTGCAGCCCTGAGGAAGAAAGGAGAAGACCAGAGAGAAGTATATTAGAGAGAGAGCGAAAGGAGGAATGTTAACACAACACAGGCATTTAATGCAAACAACAGTGACTACGCTCTAGGCGTAATGCCATTGTTTTGTCTATTCCACATCCTGTCCATTCACACTCCATTAAAACTGACATTTCCTTTGGCTAGCTAGCTAGGTTAATGCGCAGCCGCACCAACCAAGCAGGAGGCGTCTACTTCTGCTGTTGCTATTTAAATCACATTAAACAATTCACAAATTCTTTCCACAATTTCCACACCACATTCTCTCCCCCACTTAACACAGGTTTGAGTGCTGAGAGTGAGACCATTAAAGGGGGAACACAGGCGGAAGGCAATGGAGGGGTTTTTCACAAAATGTTAAGAGTTCTCACAGAGAATGCAAAGTGGATCAGCCCACCAGTGCCAAGTCCACTATTTTTTTCACCAGTCAAAACAGCTAATATTTCTGACAATCACTTGGCATGTGTGGTTTTGACTTTTCCAAATACAGAACAGCATTTCACCTCTTCTTTTTTTCCTCATTTCCCACAGCGGTTCATTTGCCACACAGCTCCAAGCTGCTCGTTATGAACCAGCGGAAACTGGGGTTTTAATTGGCTGAGGAACATTTCTCACAGGCCAGACCCAAAGTCACTTTACTTTACATTCAATCCTGATTCCTGCCGGAAAACACATGCACTCACACACACATACACGCACACACACGCAGGGTAGAAGCTCCAAGTGGTTGAAGGGCAGACGTAAAAGACGTAATGAGCCACATGTCTTCTATTGGATGGGACTCTGGGAATGTAAACTTCAACTATTTCCCAACTATGGAGCACAAAACACTCTTTTATTGACTATGCACTGCTCTCCAAAGCCACATTAGGAAACTTAACATAGTTGGGATAACACACACAAACATGCACAACCTGGGTGAAACTGTATTTACACAAGGTTTTTGTCCCATTTGTTTGAGCAATGTAGTGCAACACAATGTTTTCTTACAATTGCAGGAGTGTATTTGAAAGGCAAATTAGCATGGTTATCTTTGACTGATCTGAAATTATCCTGCTAAAATGTGTGGTATGTAACACAGGTTAAAATGAACACTATCCCAGCCCAGCACTGGATCACAAGACTGTACATGTTGATCTCAATAACAAAGGATTTATATGAATGGGCGGCAGCACTTTTAAGCTCTTTGAATGTGGTTACCAAATATACACACACACACACTTTATAGAGGTCATTCCAGTGAAGCCAGTGTAACTCTATAAGCCTATGCTTGGTTCTGGGTGGTTTCCTTCAGTCACGGTTGTGCTTTGGAAAAAGAGACAGTATTGTCATATCTGCGAGATTTGAGATACTGTTGTTCACAGTTGGATGAGAGTGTATGTGCATGTTACACTTATCAATATCATCTCCACATGGTGGTGGTACAGCGACTACAGCCCAAAGAACATTTTCCATGAAAATATTGTTGTATGTGTTCAACTGGCACGACTCTAGTTTTTATTATTTATTATGTATTTGAACACCGACAGATAACATTTTGTATAACATTTTCAAAAAGATAACTACTTTACTTTCTGCTGATTTTAGGACTATAATGAAGATAAAGACCCCAGCATTAACATATATTAAACTGCATTAAAGCACCCAGGCTATATTTAGCTGCTTTTTTAAGCCTTTCATGTGCCCCCATCTGAAGCCATTTAAATACTTTTATACATAGATCCACATACACACTGGTACACCTGTTCATGGACTAAACCCTAAGTTAGGCCTGAGTTATACCGACAATAGCCGATCTACAAGCTCACAACGCGTTGCAGCAAGACATGTTGTGAGCTTGTAGATCTACTTTTGGCACGCGACACTGCGCGCAACGGCAAATACACCAAGCCTTACAAGGATATAAAACTCAGGACTATGATGTCTCACGTATCTCACCTTTCCTGTGACAGGCCCACCAGACTGCGACCATCCACACTCAGCAACTGGTCCCCCGCTGCAAGACGCCCGTCCTGCACACAGGAAGTGAGACAGAGAGGGTGAAAAAATACAGAGAGACAGACAGAGTGAGAGGGAACGAGAGAGAGAGAGAGAAATGTACTGTAGAGCAGGGTGTACACTGTTCCTTGTGGTTTCAGACGAGGTCACTAGTCATCATGGAGTAATCATCCAAAAGCAGTCACTGTGTCGCCTGTGAATGTATGTGTGTGTGTGTGTGTGTGTGTGTGTGTGTGTGTGTGTGTGTGTGTGTGTGTGTGTGTGTGTGTGTGTGTGTGTGTGTGTGTGCATGCTCACCATGTCCGCCGCCCCTCCTTTGACAACAGACTTTATGTAAATCCCCAATTTTTCTTGACCAGCACCCTGGAGAGAGAGAGAGAAAGGGAGGGACAGAGGGAAAGGTTGAAAGACAGAGAGGGGGGAGAGAGAGGCAAAGGGAGATCACATTAGAAGGAATCAATGGGCACAACAATTAAAAAAGCTTCTGTTTATTATCAAACAATAAATGCATGTGCGTGTGGTTAGTACATTATTACAAAAAGATTTTCCACATCACCCAAACTTTCTTCAATAAAGTTTCAAATCATTTTTAGCCCTTAAAACTGGGTAGAAAGTGCCCAACAGCAACAACGACAGCAAATTGGAAACCTCTCAATTGAAATCAGTGTAGCCCATTTAGAACCCAGTCAAATACTCCAGAGCCACAGTTAACGTACAGTCCTATCAATCAGAGACAACAAATCAGAGAAAAGTACAGTATCACTGGAACATGGTGTTACAAGTAGGCCTGTCACAATTATTACATAGTCGCAATTATTTGAGATAATCACAATTACTTTGCATAATCGTCATAGTAGTTTCCGTGTTGAACATTTTTCACACATTTCAAACATTTTCCAAAAATAGTGGAAATGTGCCAGTCTGACACGTTAAAATTATTATATATTTCAGATATTTGCCATACTTTCTTTTTAACAAAGCCTAAAAGGCAAATAGAAATGTAACTTTTATTCATGTTCCAAAAGTTCAATGTCAAAAAGCACAATCAAATTGTTTGTCGCAATGTTTTGTATGACAATTTTGCTGATCGTGACAGCCCTAGTTACAAATTGTGTAACTTATCAAGGACATATAGAACGTAGCTGTCCCAGTAGATCCTGTGTCTGCCGACACAAAGCCTCATCTATGGGCTGAGACAAGCCAATGTATGCCTTTGTGTGTGTGTGTGTGTGTGTGAGACGCTACTTTTGAACTTGTGCTAGATGGCTGTGGTGGGCTTATTTCCTGTAGCCACAGGCTTTTTGGTGTTAATACCCAGCATCTAAATGGTACTATTCATCATTAGTCGAGATGTCAAACAGTGTAGTGCTGTATTCTCTCCATTTCGGGCTCATCTGTCAATTTTAACCGAGCTCATGTCTCCCAGTGGAATGAAGAGGTCATGGCATTTCCTGAACACACTGACACTCCATGTCGTGAAATGGATCAACCCGTATCGGACTATATCTTACACAGTTAAATCATTAGTGTAAATCTATCCATTTGTATTGCTGAGAGTGTACAAAATGTATCCCAGTGTACCCATGAGGGTCCATTGGGTTACATTTGTCAACTCTTTGAGTAACACTGAGGATGTTACGGTGTACACAACTCGCGTGTCGTTCGCAAACCAAACTCTAGCTCTGTACAGCAATGTGTGGTCTGGGACGTTATGCGATATATGCCGTCAGGCGTCAAATACTTGGGAGTTGGTGTTGTATGTCCAGAGTTTTAGATTTCCACATCTGCATGGGATTTCAGCACTGTATTTTAGTGTTCCAAACAGATGGCTGATTGCTCATGAATGGATCATGGATCATGAAATCCACCCTCTCAGATTCTAACAATATGACAAATTTAACTGCACAAACCGTGGTATCATTTAACAATGCAGGATTCACTACCTACTGGGCAGTTGCTGGGAGTGTTGATTCTTTTCAGGTGTTTGCGTGTGTGTGTGGGGGGCTCAGTTTTACTTAACACCAGTTTGTAGGCAGCTCGCTGTGCTCAGAACAGTGCCATCCTTTCACAACCAAAGTCAAGCTGCACGATCGCTATCCAACATCAGCTATCTACTAATCCTTCAATGCAGTTATGTAATAGAGGTTGCTGCCACACTGGGTTTTAACTTGTTAATAAAGCCCCTCATTAACCCTGGCATCCCTATTTTGTGTATGTCATCTTAGGTGATTACATAAATTGTTTTAAATAAATAAAAATCACACCCTGTGTGAAGTGGGTGGTGTCTTGCTAGCTAATCACAATACTGAATGGAGTCAACCAATCATGTACAAAAAAGAAATACATTTATTGAAACACTCTTTATGATGGAAGAAACCATAACTTAAAAAAAAAAAAATTATGGGTTTTTTTAAGTTATGGTTTCTTATATAGGGCTATGCACATGTGTCATGTGACACTGGCCAATCACAGTCCTGAATAGACTGTGATTGGCCAATCACGGTGCAGGGTTAGGCGGGGTACATTTTTGTCCAATCACAGCGCAGGATTTGTTGTACAAATATCCAAACCTCACTTATAGGGGCGGTTTCACCGCCCAAAAAATACAATGCAGCACGCAGCAGCAGCCGGCGGACCACGGCCACGTTACTCTGACTCAGACATAACCATAAACAAACCTGATACGCCCATATATAGGCAGGACCACAGCCACGTCACTCTGACATAACCATAGTTTATAACAATATGACAAATTTCAGACATAAACAGGCATAAACATGCGCCCATATATAGGCATATCACTATGACTCAGACGTAACCATAAACAAACCTGATGTGCCCATATATAGGCATATATGGAGATCCGGTTGAGAGCCACAGATCCGACAGGTATGCCCATGTATGGTCATGTGCATTATATGGGACCGACCGACTTCAAACTAGGCGCGCACATCGGCAAGGACTCGAGGTAGTGCGGTACCCACCGCCGAGCCGTTCGGATATGTGGTTGTCCAGAAGACCGATATATATATATTTAATCTCTCTCTCTCTCTCTCTCTGTCTCTCTCTCTCTCTCTCTCTCTCTCTGACGTACGACAAAGTATGTAGGTCTTAAGTGGTTAAGTAGTTCACATGGATGGAAACTTACAGGCATCATGTTCACACTGAAGCAGGACGTTTTAGGGTAGAATCAGTCAAACGGGACGCTAAATAAACGAACCTGATTGATATGGAAGAGTGCATTAGAAAAGAAATGGAAAGAAAGGACCAAGAGGAACCAGCCATGGTTGACTGGTTTTCACCCCCCCAAGCCATGCTGTGTGTGGTCCGATAGTGTTGCTAAACTTGCTATAGATACCATATGATGGGATGAGTCCATATCTGGTAGTTGTCTCTAAAAGTGGTGTGTGTGTGTGTGTGGTCCTCCTGAGGTGGTTACAGTTACAGTAAAGCGTTGGAGTGTGCCGTTAATGCCTGCTGTACCATCTCCACATGTTTATTTCACACTATTTGCGCGCGTGCGGATACAGCATTGTGTATGAAAGGTCGGCAGTGATATTACAAAACTGTCTTCCAACACATTCCTGGTATTCCACTCCTCACATGGCATGTTACTGCAAACCGGACAGGGTGGGACAGATGGAAGGACGGACGAATGGAAAAAGGATTAGATGGATGAAGGGAGGGGAGAGAATGATGCCGGAGGGAACGAGGGAAGAGGTACAGTGCGAAATGGAAGGGGAAAACATAAAAGAAACACTAAATAAATGAATTAGAGGGGCCGTGGTAGACTGTGTGAGAAAGGGAGACGGTCAATGCAGAGGAAGACAAACTAAAGCTAAAAAAGAAAAGAGAGAGAGAGCGAGAGAACGTAGGATTTCTGTGTATGTGTGAGTCTCCAGACAGACAGAGAGAGGGGTGGGGAGAGGTCAGAAACCGTATACTCCTGAGAACAGTGGTTTGAGTTCACGAGGGGAGACGCAACACAGGCCCCCCGAAAAAGGTGTACATAGTTTAGTTACACTATCAGCACCCTTTAGTGGACAAATCTGCAGTCAAAGAGCCATACATGAATACACATACACAGTGGTGCAACAGTTCAAACTAATCAATTTAATAGTTTATAAAAAATTATCGATTTTAATTTAAATAAATGTTCTTGTCATAGCCAACGAAAAATAGCAAATAGTGGACAATAGTGAAAATAGCAATGTACAATGTCATAACGTCATGTGACAATATAGATTGGCTATTTTAGCCATTTTTGCACCACACTGTGTACGATAAAGCATAAAACAGAGCTTAAGTGGTTATTAATAATAGATCTTTTAAAACATCTATTAGAGTTGTTTCACATAAACTCACAGATATAGAAAAGACAAGATGAATTGAATAAAAGCTAAGACGATGAATCATAGTTTGTTATTTGCAGCCCTAATACACCGACAGACAATTGTCTCAAATCGGTTTGCAGCTCAACTACAAATACTGATACAGCTTAATCTATAATCCACACACACACACACACACACTGAAGAGATGTGTGGTAGAGTTTGGTGCAAAATATGAAGCAATTTCAACGTCATTTTGAAACAGAAAAAAAGAAACCAACAGTTGGATGACACAAAGAATTTGTCGTGATGACGAGCTGTAGCCAAAAAGGAATACTTTTCTACCAGAGTATGTCTTGGGTACAGAGGACATGCAGCAGTTTTTCATCAGATCTTGCACCACTAACTGTAGTGAGTAGAGTACACACAGACAACACAGAGAGGACAAACCATACAGTGCAAACAAACAACCCATGAGAGAAGAGAGAGGTACAGAGACGGGTTCATTTTTATAAAGGCTAAAAGCTAAATTAAGGAGAGAGCGACAGACAGACACACACACACACACACACACACACACACACACACACACACACACACACACACATAGATAGACAGATCGATAAACAGTACATTGGCAAAACAAATGTTATTGTCCTGTCAATAAATCCTATTTGAATTTAAGAGAGAGAAAGATACAGAAGAGAAAAAATCATACAAATAGGGTGCCAATAAGCAAATGCTGTATGACTAGTAAAGATGTAAATAGACAGATGCAACAACAAAATGATTGAGATGAAAGTAGTGAAAAATCAAAGATGTCATTCCTACCAGCAAAAGGGATGGATAAGCCAGGCACTGCAACCCCAATCAGAGAGGATGGTAATGTGTGCATGGTCTCTAAAAGAGTCCGCGTGTGTGTGTGTGTGTGTGTGTGTGTGTGTGTGTGTGTGTGTGTGTGTGTGTGTGTGGTGCCCCAGTTTATGACCCCTCCTACAAGTCTTGTCACCTGAGCCAGGTAGAGTGGCATTCCACAATGCCATAGGGACATAGAGAGAGAGAGAGTATTGTGCATGTGTACAACAAAGTGCATTCCCAGTCAAAGGACTGATACTATGATGTCATTTATTGTGGGTAAAAGCGTGTGCGGAAGAGAGAAGTGTCCATTGAATACAAAAAATGACCTGTCTCACCATTATGTCACTCTCTATGTCTTAAGGGACCATACCAGCATTATAGAAATGGGAAAATGACATGCTCCTCCAGCAAAGAATTCCCATCACGACATAGAAGTCGTAGACCATTTTGTTTGTTAATCAATCTTTTCTGCAGAGACTATTCGGCTAAACTTTTTAAATCAATCCATGCTTTCAACTGCTTTCAACTTAAAACACGACAATCTAACTTTGACGAAAAATAAAGGCGACATAAAGTTCACTGTGTTTGATTATCGAGCTCAAGCTATGTTACACTGTTTGGAAAACGGTTGGCAGTATTATAAAGTATACATGACTTGTAGGAAATTGATAAACACCGGTATAGTCCTTCAAACAATCAGGAGCCAGGAGGTGGAACACACACTATTCATAAGATACTGAGTGAATTCAGCCCTCTCTCTCTCTCACACACTCACAGAGTTTTGGCAGAAAACATGAAACAGAGCAGCTCAATAAAACTCTGCCATAAAAGTGCAGAGTATATTAACAAGACTTCTAATTGCTGCCATTAATCAGACCTGGCAACCTGGCATTCTGTGTCTGTGTGCTTCTCATTAAGAAGGTTCAGAGGTTATCCACAGGTTAACTGCAACTCTCCTAATGAACTACCTTTACTGAATGCTTGCCAAGTCAGCCCCACTCACTGTTTGCCGCTAGCAGGAACACAGTGGCTGCAGAAGTTCATGATTCATCGCCCGGCCCACACAGCAGTATGCTGAGTGCTAACACCTGTCATTGTTTGCTCTGCCATGCTTGGAGTACCGGACTGGTGTGGTTTGATAAGTACATGGAGGGACAAGTAGCAGAAAGTTTGAAGCATCACAAGAAAGCTTTTTAAAGTCAATCGAGTATGGTTGTATTTAACTGACAATATACCAGGTAGTCATTCATCTACAAATGCTAGTTATCATTGTATTCCCCTACTTGGGGTACCAGTTGGGTGGAGTTCGACAAATGTATACAAAAAGTTAATTGCGCAGCATAATAGAAAAGCAATATGGATAGGTTTTTGATGACAAAGGGATGTGATAAACAGCCATGGAAACACTTCTGTTGAATAAATATTGACATTGAGGCTTTTCCTGCTGTCATCTTGTCCAATAGTATTCTTTTTTCCTGATGTGTTTAGTGTTACCAGTTACCACATTCTACGGCCTGGTAGTGACACTTATTTTTTGAGAAATGTGCTTCAAATTCCATTGACACTTGGCTGGATGCATCAGAGTCCACCCATTTGGCACTCGATTCAAGATAAAACAAACACGCAAAGCCACTGTTGGCCACATACACCGATTGATATCTGATTGACTTAGAAATAGTACAGAAAGCAGCTGTGCAGCGTGTTGAATCTATGCCACATTCAGCCATCTAGCCTGCCATGCTGGATGTTTTAATCGGCTGCAGCTGCAGAACGCCAGGGCAAATTGACAGTAAAAGCCCTGCGTTTGACACAGGGCTATATTCTGCTTGGATAGACTGGTCCCGATGCCAGCTGTGTGCCACAGCACAGAGCCAAAATGGAGCCCGTTTTCACCCCATGTCTACTTGCGCTGGGCAATGGATCAAGTTATTCGTTTTATGTATTTTAATGAATAATATGAAAATTCAATAGAGATGTTGAAAATATTCTTTCAACAGGGTATGGGGAAAATAATCCACCAAAATAATTTCCCCTCTCTCTCTCTCTCTCTCTCTCTCTCTATGTTGCTTCAACTTTAACAAGTCTGATGTCAGCAGTATGGCAGTAAATTGTTCAACAGTGTGGAAGTTTAGCGAAAATATGACAATATTGAGACTGATGTAAAATTGTACAATAACAATAACACTTATCAGCTAGTTTGTCCAAAACCGTATTGTGAGCGACAAAGAGCAGAGGAAATGTGCATGTGTGTAAGGTTGCACGCCGAGTTGTTAAACTAAACACTTCAGTTCAGATCTACAGTCTGGAGAAAACAACTCCCCCCACCAAACCTTGACACTTCCTCTTCGCACAGGAAGTAGCCTGTTCTCCCGTTTCCTTCTATTACAGGAAGTAAGCCGACCAAGGAGTACAGACACGCCTGACCCCAAACTTGGTGTCTGTGCGTGTGCCTGAGTGCGTTAACCTTTTGTGTGTGTGTGTGTCTAAGTAATACTGAGGCTGTCTTCTATGAGCCAAAGGCTTCCTGTCTCTGGCATTCAGAACAGGAAGGAATACTTAATCACAGTGAATGTTTTATGTCGTTCATACATTCTAGAAGACTCCACTTCGTATGGAATATACATTTACATCCTGCTTCTCACAGCTACTTAACATTCTGCTGCTCAGTCCACATGCTAGCTTTCTATACTCTAAAGAACAATTCTATTCATGGTAGAGAGCCTGGAATGTGTGTGTGCACATACAATATGTAGACACACACTGCATTTAAGCCACCTGCACGACACATAATGAAACCCAATGACCAATGAAAACCTGTCTCACACAGTGGGAGACTGACAGGTACGTGGACAGAAATGCAGGTGGATATACACAGTCAAGTTTGATTCCAAAGACTGCACAAATATGGACATTGGAAGGAGGACAGGTAGGTTAACAAGAGTTCTGGGAGAGGTCTCTGGATTTAGGTAGGGCTGCCTCTCTCTTTCCCTCAGTCTGTCTGATGGCTTCCCTTTAACCCCTTCATTTCCTTTGTAGTACCTGTGTGTGTGTGTGTGTGTGTGTGTGTGTGTGTGTGTGTGTGTGTGTGTGTGTGTGTGTGTGTGTGTGTGTGTGTGTGTGTGTGTGTGTGTGTGTGTGTGTGTGTACCAGCCTGGCTTTGCCGCCTGTCTCCATCTCTTTGGCTACAAGGGGCTCAGGCGGGCAGACAACGTGACGCGTTCACACGCACACAGTATGGCATTTATACACAAAGATAAAAGGACTCTGGCGTGTTAGAGCATGCAGGTAAGAAGACACATGACTCTCAAACACACACACACACACACACACACACACACACACACACACACATGCATGCACGCGCACACACACATACAAAGTGGCATACACAAACATAAGAAACCCACAACAACAGCTATAATGAAGTCATAAAAACAGTAGTTCAGAGAGAGGGGCTGAGGGGTTCGTCTGAGGGGGTCAAAGTAAAACCAGATGTGTTGCTTGTCACACACACACACACACACACACACACACACACACACACACACACACACACACACACACACACACACACACACACACACACACACACACACACACACACACACCTGTAGCCTACAGTACATGTGGATTTTCTGTACCGGCTGCAGCCCGCAGGTAAAGAAAGAATATCTCTAACGTCTGTCACATACAACTACCGTATCTTACTTTCACCTATCTATTTACTGTACTTGACAGCAAAATATCATATGCAGCCAAAGCCTTACAGATACTCTTCAGTGAAGTACTACTAGAATCTGTGCAATTATACTCTGCTGCATTCCAAGTCTCCACCTGCTAGGCAACCTTTTCATCCGTTTATTGTGGGATTGCTTTTATTATTATTATTCCCCCCGTTTTTTGGGTAATTTCAATGGAGAAATGCCATTTAGTGACGTCATAATGCATAATGCCATTCTAGTGAATGGTAATGCCATTCTAGTGACGTCATAATACTGATGTCATTGTATTATGACACTACTATAACACTACTAACACTATCAATACTCAATACCAGCAACAGGGACTTTCTCTCTGGTTGACTTAGTTGTCAAACAGATCACTTGGGTTCTCCACTATAGTTGGGGTCTTGTGAAGGTGATAATGACAGGACACTTTCCTCTTCTGCTATCTGATGCTGGGGAACAGATGGCCACATCAGGACCCCAATGTCAGCAATGACAGCTTAAAGCCAGTATGGCTTCTGACACGCACTGCTTTAAGAAGGGCAGTCTCTCTCCATTAAAAACAAGTCCATAAAGTAAAAAAAAAAACACAGCCACATGCACACACAACTTTAACCCAGACGCGCGTGTGTGTGTGTGTGTGTGTGTGTGTGGGGGTGTGTGTGTGTGTGTGTGTGTGTGTGTGCACTCGCTCCGATTGTGTGGTCCTCAGCACATCCTTCCATTGTTGTGGCCCTCAGAGGGAGGTAGCTCTCATGCCATTGTTTTACTGCTCACCACATTCTTTCTAACCACTAGCAAACAAACAGGCACACATACAGTACAGTACATCACACACTAAACATGAAGTACAAATAGGTTTGTCCTAACTGGATTGAGGTGACAGGAGAGATTAGATCGTCAGCCAATGGCATTTTCGTTTATTGAAGTTACCGCGTCATCTCTGTTTGTCTTGGATCAATTACCAATGATATCATCATATATTTATACTCTAAAAGGGAGATTGGCCTGCACTGCACTCATTAGCTAAATCCGAGTTCATTAAGTAGAAAATGTCATTGATGTGCTGCAAGGTATTTGTTTAAAAATGTTTCAATTGACAAGTTGGTGTCTTTGAAGTAAAACATTCTTAAACATGACATTAATTCAGAAACATGTATACATGCATACAATGGGCCATTTCTCAGCGCGTTAAAAACCTCCAGCTGAAGCTTTGTTAACCGTCTTCCAGTAGCACCAAGTGGATTTTAGCAATAAAAAACCATTTTGTAGAGACTGTTGTCGTGCAGCTGTGTGCTGAAAGAATGTCCTGGAATGAGTAAACACAGCAGGAGAATACGACAACTCCAGCTGGGAGGAAGACACAACAATACAACCACACGCACAGACACACAGCCCGAGGTAAGTGTGTACAGAACAGTGTGTGTGTGTGGTTGTACTGTCTCTCCTCGTGTGTATGTGCTAGTTGAATCATTAACAGCATGTCTCTGAAACAGATCCACTGAGTAAACAACCAAAAGAAGATCAGAGCTCCAAGGTCAGCTACTAGCAAGGCTGCACCATCAACTATGGTATTACAGTACGAACATTTCTGTTTTAACACTTCGTTTTTTCGTTATCTTCTTCATATGAAGGGGTGTTTTGTCTCGTTGCGTAGGGGGCTGGAACTTGTAACAAATTTGTTGCGTTGCCTCGGATTGTCGCAACAACACTACTTTGTTCTTGTACGACTATTTTTGGTGGTGTCATTCTCCAACACCGGCAGATACTTACAGTACCAGCCTAATACATTATTGCTACTTTAAGAAAAAATATGTGACTGACTACACTGCAACATTTATGATGTACATATTGTACTCTCTCATATTGCGATATAATTTATGAAGTCAATACTGGATATCCCTCAGCGCTAGCTACTAGTTCAGTATAAGCGTGATATGGGTGGGCAAGGATCAGAGAGAAACAAGCATGAAATGTGATTGTGAATTTGATCTGGAAAGTAATTTGGGACAATGGCTTACATGGGAACAAGGCTATTCACAAAGTACATGGGTGACTGGATCTGGAACATACACGCCTCCTAAGTTCATTGCTCACCCCTACACAACACGCATAGAAAACAAATACAAGTTTAAAAAAAAACTAGGACAGCTGATTCTGCACTATACATGGATTCCATGTCACTCACACAGACATA
>NC_137616.1:20010847-20123347 GCF_963280865.1 Gymnoscopelus braueri
GTGAAAGGACTGTCGCTTTTTTTGTAAGGACGGATCCACACTGGAACTACCTGAGCGACACAACTTTGGAAAGGACGCGCTTGTGTGAGGAACGCTTAACGTCACAGCGTGCTGTGTTCGTCCGGCACACAAACCGATTTCTTTGTAACATCAATGCAGCCAGACATATCGTTTTGTTTCTTTTTTTCTCTGCCTGGGAGATGTTGCGTGAGTCTTGTGCGGTGATGTGAGACGGCAGGAACTGACTCCGGTTCAAAACAGAAGAGTTTAAATAGCTTGTTCCATTGGCTCAACGCCTCTGAGTGCAAATCACTCACAGCACAAACAAGACAGGACACACACGGCACGGGAGTGAGGGAGTGTCTTTGCTGCACTCGACTGCATCTCTGTGCACTCAAAGATAAGAGGAGGCTTATTTTTGGATTTCTTGTCAGCGTCAGGTGTCGTTTTTGCTGTTCTGTTTTGCAGCGCCAAACAATTTAACTAATATCATTAGGCAGAAGCTTTGTTAGTAAACAAAAATAAATTTGGGGTGATAGAGAGTTCACCTTATTCACACACACACTTTCCTACCTTGGCGGCCACGATGCTGAGGCCCATGCCATTGTGTTTCTTCAGGGTTACCGTGACGACTTCCGGGTCCTTCCTCATTGGCTGTAATTGACAGGAAGACAGGACAAGAAGGTGTGTGAGTACCTGCAACTCCTCGCCTGCGTGCACGTGTGAGATCGAGCAAGTATATGTGTGTGTGTGTGTGTGTGTGTGTGTGTGTGTGTGTGTGTGTGTGTGTGTGTGTGTGTGTGTGTGTGTGTCAGTATTGTCAGCTTTTAAGCTCCTAAAAATGATGACGAAAACAAAAACACAGCCAAAACAAAGTCCTAAAGTCAACTTTGTAGAAAGATCTGAGAAGTTTTCTGGGCTGTCTGACCGCCTGCCTGACTCTCTGAAACACTCCCAGAGCTAAATGAGGCTGCAGGGAGACCGAGGCATGGATAGAGGGAGGGAGGGAGGGCGGGTGGGAGGTGGAGTGGAGGTGGGGGGGGGGGGGGGGCAGGCGCGGAGGAGTCGTTTTGGAGAGAGACCGCAGAGGAACCCTGTGGTCGCTGGAGACAAGTCAAGAATGAAAGCCACATGGCCCTCTGCACGCACGTACATGTATACACACACACACACACACACACACAGGCGCGTGTGTGTGCTCATTTAGGCAGGGTTGGGCGACTGGGTGGGGAAAGAGGAGGAGGAATGAAGGGTGGAGAGAATGAGACAGAGAGGGAGGGAGGGAGAGAGAGAATCATAGAAAGCGATAGATAGAGAGCAAAAAACAGAGCGAATATTGAAAACCTTCCACACCAAGGGAACTAGAGTTTGTCATCTGTATTTGTGCATACTGTATGCACGCTTGTGTGTGTGTGTGTGTGTGTGTGTGTGTGTGTGTGTGTGTGTGTTTGTTTACATGCCATATGAGTGTCATAGTTGAGTGAGCATGCCATAGTTGCGGTGCTGGTGTGATTGTGTGATGTGGAATTGAAAAACTAGTTGGTCCTGAATGCCACAGCAATGAGGTCAGTCAGTGTGTAACGTGGGGCAGACACACACACAAACACAAATTATACACAACATTCAACTACAACTAGCGACTTACTGAGATATCTGGATAAAAACACATTTGTCATAGTGCCGCTTTAATCACTTATTCTGAAATTACTTTAAAAATACTTTAATAATAATAAAAGAAACCTGCTATTTTCGAAAATGGTTTGACATTTTTCTTTAAAAACAATTGCCTATAATGACATGCCCAAAATTGGGACACCATGGTTAAACCTGACATTAACATGGCCTTGTTTAGAGTTTTGTCTACATCTCAAGTTAGGTTTGATTTAGTCTAACGTGGTCAGACCCATCGTTTCAAGCCATCAATTCCAGCAACGTAGGGTCTGAAACAAGAGTCAACACGTCCGGGTTTTACCAGAGAAAAACTCAGGTAAATCTCCGATTGGCTGGGCTGTAACAGAAGTCTGTGGTTGGTCTAACAACGTCCAATATATCAATGAAGTGGATATATTTAATGTAAAAAATATCGAAATAATTCACAAACAATTAGCTTCGAGTGGCTGCATCTCTCCTGACTGTGTCTTTTTCATGGGGGCTCTGCGCTTTGCTGCGTCTCTCTGTCTCACGACACGAGCCAACCTCCAGGAGGTACAAATACCTCTGTAATCCCCCTCTGAGTGACCATAAACACATACTATCGCCAGAAATGTTAAAACCTCCGTGACAACTTTCCCACAGCGCGTCGGAAGGGATATCCATATTAAACAACAGCTTCTATGCCTGGTTGTACACTGCTTCGGTGCCTAGAGTGGAGCCGCTCTATTGCAAGACATATTAATTGATCAGATTACTGAGATAATGAATGGGCAACTGTCTGTTTTTTTTGGACAGGCCAGACGAAAAACGTTCAGATGTCTGATGGGACTATTTTTGAAGCATGTAGCTCTACCTTAATTGTCTGGCTACTGCGAGACTAGGTTTGATTGGTTTCCAGTGCTCCACACCTACAGGCTTACCGGCTTAGTGGTATGAATTTCAGCCACTCACTATGGAGAACTCCATCTTCAGGAAAACAATGCCGTTGTTGGCTGTCTGACACACTTCCAATGACCAGATTGACTTGTCATTTCCCAAGGCCAGACAACTCTGGTTTACCATAATAACCCCCAATTAAAATTATGAGTGCAGCAATCTGCATTTTTCTGTGGCAAAGACACATCAGAGTCTAATGTGTATAGGGACACATTTTAATATCAAGTGTAAATGTAATTCAGCTAAATCCTTCACAAAGGGGGATTTAATGACGATTTCAGATTTTCTGGTATGGCATAGATGTATCTTGTCTGTTGTGTGCACATCGTGCCTCACTGCTCCCACCTTTCATCTTTGGGATCAGTCAAATCCTGAACTTGAACCTTCTGTGTATGTGTGGGTGTCTTCTTAAGTTTGGCACTTTGAAGAAACTCATTGAATTAATTAGAACTGAAAGTGAATAGACCCTAACCATCTGTGTTGTTTCCCCACGCAATCCAACTTCATTTTCCGACGTGAACAGAGTGCAGTATGTTAATCGCGGATGCACAAGGCTGCAGCTGCAGTCAAGTGCTACTTCGCAGTACAAGCCGGCATCCACCAGTGTCTCAATGAATGGGACGCTGTTGTAGTTAAGAGAAGGGATTGTATTATAGCAGCCTCCATATACCACTTCCATTCACCCTATAGCCTTACTATTTTAACCCTGTAGTCTTGGGGGGATGGAACTAAAGATGGAGTATTGCCTTTTTTGGCAAGGTCCAAATGAGAACTTTAGCCTTGCCCTGGGACTCAGGCTCATTAACGCACACTGCGGCTCGTTGTTTGGAGACATACCAAATGCAGACCTGTGACCCCGAGCAGCCAGCGAACAGTACAAGGACACTTGTGGCCAGCACAGAGCAGAATGTAGTACCATTTAAAGTCTGTGTGAGAGCCTACAATGCTGCTAGTGTCTAGTTAGTGTGCCAGCATGGCGAGGAACGGTGTCAGTGCATGCTGTACACAAGAGAATCATGAGTGTTGATCTAACACCGAGAGGGTACAAAATAGAACCTAATGGACTGAGTTACAAATGGATAATGAACACTGAGGATTTTACTGTGTAGAGCACAGTGAAACACAGTGGAGCTACAAGGCTACTAGCTGGGGGTCACCGGTGGTAGTCGTCTGGCACCTTTCCAGGCGCTATTAATCATGGCTGTGTGTGTGTGTGTGTGTGTGTGTGTGTGTGTGTGTGTGTGTGTGTGTGTGTGTGTGTGTGTGTGTGTGTGTGTGTGTGTGTGTGTGTGTGTGTGTGTGTGTGTGTGTGTGTGTGTGCGTGCGTGCGTGCGTGCGTGCGTGCGTGCGTGCGTGCGTGTTTTGTCTGTCTTGTGTCGAGACTGCAGCCATGAAATAGTAGAACTGGGATAAACAGGCCAATTACGGAGGAAGTGGCTGTGTGTGTGTGTGTGTGTGTGTGTGTGTGTGTGTGTGTGTGTGTGTGTGTATATTATGGTGAACAGAGGCCTATCATTTAAAGCTCTCTGCGCACTAACTACCCTCAGTGTTGATTAAACTCTGTGTGTGTGTATGCGCATGCGTGCATGTACATTTGCGTGCGTAGGTGTGTGCGTGTAGAGATGGTATATGGTAGCATTTATGTTTGTGGGATTATGTACAGCATGTGCGATTGAGTTTTTGAATGCATGTATGTGTTATGTACTGTATGTAGGAGTGGCTGTGTGTAAGACAATGTGTATGTGTGCGCGCACGTGCATTTGAGTAAGTGTGTGGTCCTGCAGTCAAAGATGGTGATTACAGTGACTTCAGAAGAGGCACACACACACACACACACACACACTGAGTAGGAGCTCGTGCACGATCATAGATCATAGAGTAGGCGTTACATGGAGCGTGGTGTACACACCCACAACAACACACTGTTCCTCAAACAAACTCAACCACAAGGTACAAAAACATCAAAGCAACTCTTTAGTTCAGACCCATTATACCAAGTCAAACCAAACCATGTACAATTATCATTTCATTCACACAACCAAATTATTGTGTTTGGGTTGCTAGCTGCGTGGAAATTTACAAAAACATGCCACTCTATCCTTCTTAACTTTTTAACTATTTATGCGTTTTCCTCGATAGTACAAGGGACCGCAATGGAAACAAGCCCCGGGCTTTACTTTATTTTTTTATTTTTTTTTACTGAATCGTTTCAGACTGTTAAATTAAGTATTCAATCAATCAATTCCCCTTTTCTTCATTTGGGTTGAGTTCAACCACCTAAGCACTATTTTATACATTCAGATATTTTCAAAAAAAGTTGTGAGCTTGTAAACACATGGAAATTAGTTTAGGAACTTTTTGACATGCCCAAAAAATAGGGATGCCAGGTTGAAAGTGGTTAAACTTCATAAGGGATAGTCTGAAGCTTGATGGCCAAAGGTTGATCTATACAGTACAGTATGATCTACCATGTGTCAACACGGTCTGAACGCAGTCCAAGTCCTATCAGGTGCTAACTTTACCCTGGAGGCCCTAGCATATGCACGCACACACTCATACCGAAAGTATGTGTGTGTGTGGCCAAAATAAAAGGTCAAAACATTGTGGGTTTCTATAGTGGGGAGCAGGCTGAGGTGACAAACTGAGTTCCAAACTATGGCGGACACATACGTGTACGGAACAACTCTTCTCTGAACCTGTACTGTATGTCTATGTGCTGCTGCTACCAAGTATGGGAGCATCTTTAGAAGTTGTCATGGCGGTTGTATGCGTGTGTGTGTGTGTGTGTGTGTGTGTGTGTGTGTGTGTGTGTGTGTGTGTGTGTGTGTGTGTGTTAGTTTTTAGTAACATACCAACTCTGAGTTGTCAGCGGCGGAGAAGTGACTTTCACACTCTGCTCCTTCAAAGTGAATGGTCCAAGTACCAGGGGAGCGGTTGTGGGGCGTCAGGCGACAGAAACCTACAGAGATCAAACGCACACCGTCACTGTTTAATACCTGGTTGCCACAAGGCTTGGGGTGTGCAACCACGTCTTGAAGATCTATAGGGTAATGTTGACAGGCTGCCCACCACTGCTTGGATTATTATTTATTTTGTTGTTGTTGCAGAATAGCAGTGCAATATATCTATTCTGTTATCATCATTTATTGTCATCATTCTTTATTAGGTTTCATTGTTAAATTATTGACTTATTCCATGCTGGTATTGTTTTAATTAACAGCCTATAATAAAAGCAAAGGTGATTTTCACAGTCTGGCACTGGGTGATCTCAGCAGCCTTGCTAAAACGGCTAAGCGATCTAGTGCCTGAAAAGGTTGCCAAACGCCGGTTAAATTAAGCATTCCGTCATAGATCTACGCAGGCAAGATAAAGGGCATATGCTTGATATACACAGGGCTGAATGGGCTACTGTACAAACAGTGTGGAGATACAGCTTTTGTCTCCATCTTCTTCCCTCCTCTCTCTTTCTCCCTAAATAAACATTGGTGATAAGGCCGGTAGCAGCTTATGTTACCTGTGACCTCTCTAAGGAACTAGACATGCATTCCACTGACCTCACGTCAACCAAACACTGTCAAGTAACACATTGTGATTGGATGAGTAAGCACTAAGCAGCAGCAGGCCTGGAGCTTGGAAGCCAACATGACCAAGAGTCTAATCAAACATGCAACAGTCAGTGAGCAGTGGTGGAAAAAGTACTCAATTTGTTTACTTAAGTAAAAGTATCAATACTGCAATACTCTGTTACAAGTAAAAGTCCGGAATTCAAAATGTACTTTAGTAAAAGTACTCATTATGTAGAAGTTCAAGTTTTCAAATGTATAAAAATCTCTTGAAAATAGCAGATCTTGTAGATCTTCAAATGGCCGAAATGTATATAGGGCTGAAGTGGATAATGTATGTTTTGAAATAATAATAAAAATCTACAAAGTAACTAGTAACTAAAGTTTTCAAATAATTGTACTGGAGTAAAAGTACAATATTTGCCTCCGAGATGTAGTTGAGTAGAAGTAAAAGTACTGAAAATTGGAAGTAATCCTGTAAAGTAAAAGTACCTCAAAATTGTACTTAAGTACAGTACTTGAGTAAATGTACTTAGTTACTTTACACCACTGACGGTGAGTGAACTAAACATTTAGGACCACCCTTGTGTTGCTCCTGTCTACGGCAAGTCACACTGACAGAGCAGGGTAACAGGGCTCCAGAGCACTTGGACATTGGCGGGAATTGAACCTACACACTAAAATCCTCAACATTAATTCATGGAATGTACAAATTCACACTATTGGAGGTACAAATGCTACAAACATAACATTTTATATTGTGTGTGTGTGTGTGTGTACCTCTCTGGATGAGGGGGTCCAGGAACTCCTGGAAACCGTTGGGGACGTTGCGCACCACGTCACAGGAGTAGCCGTCCTCGGGCAGCAGGAAGGGCAGCTGGAGGTCGGGGTCCTCCTCCAGTTGGACCTCCCTGCCGTCGCTCCTCGCCAACTCGTCTGCCGTGTTCTCCGCCACCGCCACCACGTGGTCTATCAGCTCCTACACACACACACACACACGTTTAAAAATGACTATAACTATAATGACTTGACTATGACCAAAATACAAAGGAGGGCCAAGGTGATAAAATACAAAACTATTGCAAATGGCCAAATGCTCAGTTACAGTACCGACAGTAATCCCAAGTCTTGAAATATCTAAAATTTTGATTATGTTAACCCTGCAGGCAAGAACGTAGAACTTTTTTTTTGGAACAAAGACAAGGAGTTACATTTTGGTGAGGTTGTAAATTGTTATTTGATTTTGTTCTTTCTTTTTTTTATACATGATACTTTGCTAAACCGATTATTCAATTACTAAAATTGGATTACATAAATGTTTTGCAGACAGGTTATTTGATTACTGCATTAACCATTTTACTGCTGCAGCAGAGTGGTAAAAACCGTTACAGGTCAATTTTTAGTTTTGCGGTTTGTTTTTCGGTTCAGGGTCAAATCTACAGCAGGGTGAAAGCATGACAGGCTGCATAAGGCTGACCTTATAGTACACCACGATGTAAGCAACACAAGTAATCAAATAAGTCAGTTCTCAAACTTTAAGGACCCCCAAATTGATATGTATGTGGCTGCGGACCCCCACCTGAAAATATATTGTGCAAGGGACCACTAGAAGCAAAGATTTGTGTTAAAAATTTTCACCTTTTTAGAAGACATTTTCAAGGTTTTAAAAAAATGGCAGATCTAATTGATTGCAGATCCCATCTATATCTAATCTTAACAAATGTTGCTGTGGACCCCCCCCCCAAGGACCCCACTTTGAGAACCAATGTACTACTGAGTGCACTTACTGGAGGTATGTAAGGCTCATCGGGAGCACAGTGGTAGTTGGTCATGAGTGCGTTGAGCTGCAGCGAGTTGAGTTTGAAGCAAGTGTTATGGATGTTCTGCACATCCTGCATGGAATACTTATCCATGGTCAGCAGGGTGGTGGCCTGGGAGAGAGAGAGAGAAAAAATACAAAGTATATAAGAATAGCAGCATTTGACTACTTAAACCCTATACACTTCGTTGATTGGGATCACCCGGGGGTCTATAATTGGTCCCCTCCTTTCTTCCCTCTACACCAAATGTCTTTCCCGAAAATAGCAGATCTACAAGCCCACGTTGTACGCATTACGTTGTGAGCAGTATTTGTAGTAATTGATTCGCTGCATTAACGGTCATTATTATGACATGCCTAAAAAAGGGATGCTAAAATGTTCCATTTTAAACTGTTTCTTCTTAGGTCTGTATAACACTGGATACACAGCTCAGACACCAAAACACTTCCTTCATCTGCTACATGTTTCTCTGTCTGACATTCCTATAACCCAGTTTCAATATTCAGTCTCAAGTCACATTACCGGTATCTTATTTCTAAGCAACTCTATACAGATTGGCTTTGTTTCTCAGTCGTAGCCTTGATGTAACCAGTGTATCAGTCATACAAATGCTACATCAGCCAGCTGGGACAATGTGATAACTACTGACCGACAATGTAATGACCACTCAAAATGTAACAGAAATCTCGGTAACAGGCAGAGTCAATGACATGTAGTAAATCATATAACATGGTAAACAGATAATCTAACATTTTAGAACTGGAACACAAATTACATTTAGGATTTTGCTCTGTAGTAAATTTGGCCTCAGAGATTAGAACCAGGTAATAATGTGCTGTTCCTAAATAATAAACTAGAAGAGTACATCCTCTTTGTTCACACAAAAACACTGGTAGACATGGTTGGTCACACTGTATGGTCATCTACAGTATGTATCAGTGCTACTATAATTATTATTATTATTATTATTATTATTATAGAAGTGTGCAGACTTTTACCATGCCAGACAATGTCTACTGTCCCTTTAAGAATGGTCATACAACTGGAAGATTATGAACTTTGGCATGGTGACAAACTTGAGAAATATGTCCGTAAATTCCAGTCTTTAGCTGTGATACATCAATCATAGATAGCTAATTACGCCTCACATTCTATACAAAGTAGCTTGACCAAGCTTTAGTGGTGAAGAAGACTGATAAGAATGGTTGCTTTTTAGAATGTACAGAATCTAATATCTTATAATAACAAATTCAAAATAAATCGATCGACTTATGGGTAAAATGCCTCAGACACAGTAGGCTCGCAAAATACTGAGTCGTTTGCATCCCTAAAAATGGCCACTATCGGTCAAATTCGATCTGTCGCATTCCACTTCTGTGAGGCATCGATCCCTTAGGATCCTCGCTAAGGACTCAAAGGTTTACTTGCCGCCCTGCCGCTGCCTACCTGTACTTAGGCCTGTCACAATTATTACATCATCGTCTAATCGCAATTATTTTATATAATCGCAAGTATTTTTGCATAATCGTCATAATCAATTCCATGTTAAAAAATGTCATATTTAAAAAAAATAAAAAAATAAAGTGGAAATAGCAGATCTACGGCTATCTCCACTACTGATGTTTATTTTTAAGTATAAAGTAATTAAATATGTGTTATTTGTCATATCTGCTCTGTGCAACTTTTGTTTCCAAAATCTAAAAAGCCAAACAGACATGTCATTTTTATTCATAATGTTCCATGAATTTTCAACGACACAATTAAATCGTTAATCGCAATTATTTGAGTGATAATTAATCGGCAACTTAAATTTGTAATCGTGACAGCCCTACCTGTACTATACGGCTGAGGTGGCAGTCGGCGGCCAGCTCCAGGCCTTGTTTCTCGGCCCAGGCCTCGATGTGGCTGAGCTGCTGTCTCAGGATGGCTCCCCAGTAGTGCGAGCAGAGGCCCGAGTCGGCCTCCGTCACCAGCTTGTTGAACAGCCACATGTTTATGAAGTGGAAGAGTTGGGAGAAGAGCTGGATGGTCAGGGCGGCGTTGACGCGACACCGACGGAGCAGCGACATGGCCCCCGTCAGGGTGTGGAGCACGTCCTCTGGGAGAGACAGAGAGACAGAGGATGGTTCATTTCACTGCGCCACAATTTGGCGGCAAACCGATTTGTGACAGCCATTCAAATACTGCATTATTAATTTAGACTGAATGTCTGAGTGTGTGTGTGTGTGTGTGTGTGTGTGTGTGTGTGTGTGTGCGTGTGTGTGTGTCTGTGTCTGTGTCTGTGTGTACCAATTTTGGGTCTTTGTGGGTTATGCTCCTCAGGGTCATCGAGGAAGGCAGGCATGTAATTGTTCAGGTCAGCTTGCAGACAGTGGACCAGGTATCTGAAGAGGGAAACACACATACACACACACATTACAGTATGCAACGTTCAGAATTGTACCACGGATCCTAATATTTCTCCCATCTTGTTCTATCCATTCCACTCATCTTCAGCTGCCAATTTATAGTGCAAGTCTGGCCATGAGTCGGACGTGAACTCACAATGTCACAACATCATGTTACACGCATGGTCTTCTAAAACGGAGAGCATTCTTCACCAATATAAATGTCTGACTCAGGCACTGATTCTGTCGGTAGCAGTGCGTTCAGAGGTAAGGGCTAAACCTTCCTTAATCATTTTCCACTTAGCTCGTTAGCATGATTGGTGTAATTTCCTATAGACCTACATGTGGTTCCCATTACCCCCTGACAGACCACTAGGAGACAGGAACAAGAACCTGACAGGACCAGACTGAACTGACGGCTCTCGTTTCACTCATTTTCTTTACTTTTTAGTTCAAATATTTCTACAGGGGTCCATGAACCATCAGATACCTTAATTGTCTGCTCTTGGAACCCGTAGCCTGTGCCCTTCACTTAAGTTTTGGGAAAAGTGAAGTGCTGTTCTTGTAATGTATAAACAAATGTGACATATGAGATTCAGGTGGTATTATTTAATTCTATGTTCAGGCACATACTTTCGCACAATATCATTTGGCCTGTCTGTAGTTATCAATATTGAGAGCCAGGGGTGAGAAGGCTTGGACCCCCAAGACAACTAAAGTTGGAACCTGAGAGAAGCTGATAAACTTCTATAAAGCCAGGAATCAATTATTGTAACGTGACGTAACGCTCAGGCAGGTTATGTATTCCCTTCAGTCCAAAAGTACACACCGACATCTTGAGTCTTAGTTTAACTGTGAGATTCAGGAGACTCTGGATTTTAGACAGCACTGACGGGGTGTCAGGGTTGGGGTTAGGATCCACTTACTTGAAGGCCATCTGGACAAGGTGAGCCAGGATGTCCTGTGCATCCAGAGAGATGCGACTCAGGTCCTTGTCCTGTTTGATGAAGTTTAGGAGCTCGGAGGCGTTGGCCATCCAGAACGCCAGAGCCCCTGCGATGTTCTTCTGCTTCTGAAATGCACCAATCAGCGCCACACAAAACACAACACAGGGGAGGGGGGAGGCGGGAGTGGGGAGAGAAGGAGGTTAGCAAGGCGGCAGCCAACAGACGGCGAGTCGATAGTTAGAAGCCAATGAGGAGAATGGGGGAGGGGTTTTCTTTTTGATTGGCAGCCAGAAGGAGAGGTAGTTACTTCAGGGATAGACTCATGCCTTGCCCAGGCACCCCCCCCCCCCCCCCATTCCTGTTAAATCCCAGCATGGAGGGGAGGAAAAACAGGGAGTGTTCGTTGATGTTAAAATGTACAGATACAAATTCCATTCAGCTATCATGTTTCTTTTTTTTTTTATGCGACCACTCCTTATGTCCCCCTCTCCTAGCCACATCATCCTTTACCATGTCCCCAGACACTGGTTCTGTCAAGGGCAGGCTCCTGCTCACCCAAATAACTCAACATTCTGCAAAAGTTGGTTTTGACTATATAGTATCAGAACTATACACAAGGGCCAAAAATGAACTCTCTGAAATCTCAATGAGACAAGATGCCTTGTTTCCTTGGCAGCTCAGTGTGTAAGGAGTTGGTTGGTTAATAAAACCCCCATCACTCACACGAGAGAGAGAGAAAGAGAGAGAGAAAGAGAGAAAGAGAGAGACAGAGAGACAGAGTTACCGTACATGAGGCCCACCCCGTGCACACGTCTATCCCCGCATCCGAAACAGAACAATGTTTTTAATTAACAAAACAAAACAAAACCCCCTTCTCTCAGAACAGCCACAGAAAAGAGAGCATCCAAAAAAACAGATAACGTTAAACAGATAAATGGACAGACGGATAAAGAAAAAAAGGTTATCAATCCAAAACAAACAAAGCAAAATAACTGGAGGAGGGAGTAAGGGGCGGGCTTGTCTCGCATCCACACTGTTGAGTAGGAGAAGCAGGAAGTGATGTCACAACATGGAAGCCAGAGTTAAGAGAACAAACAAAAAATGGGAGCCAGCATTCGAACGTTTTTTTTTAACTGGTTTTCTCTTTGTTTGGTTTTGTTTGGGTTTTTTTTTTTAGTACCAGGCAGGTCCAGGAAGCTAAATGATGAAATTAGTTTGGTTTGGCTTGGTTTTATTATGGTTGATGAGGTTTCCAGCTGTGGGAGGATGGATTATTTGGCGTTGGTTTATTTTTTGGTTTCCGTTAGAATGGAAGAAAATGCAGCAGCAACCAATGGAAGCGCGAAAGAGGGAGAGAGAGAGAAAGAGAGAGAGGGAGAAAGAGAGAGAGAAAGAGAGACACTGAGGTAGAAAGGTAGAAGACGGAAATGGGAGGTAGACAGGTAGAGAGTGAAACGGATAGTATCTGAGTTAGTTAGAGAGAGACAGTATTAGAAGTATCAGTGATAGACAGAGACAGGTAGTAGTCGAGGTAGAGAGAGAGTTGGTATCAGAGGTAGAGAGAAACAGGTAGTATCAGAGGTAAAGAGACAGGTAGTAGTAGAGGTAGATAAGAGACAGGTAGTATCAGTGATAGACAGAGACAGGTAGTATCAGAGGTAGATAGAGACAGGTAGTATCAGTGATAGACAGAGACAGGTAGTAGTCGAGTTAGAGGATCAGAGGTAGAGATAGAAGAAAGGTTGTATCAGAGGTAGAGATTAAAAAAAAAAGTTGTATCAGAGGTAGAGAGACAGGTAGTAGTAGAGGTAAAGCGAGACGGGTATTATCAGAGGTAGAGAGACAGGTATTATCAGAGGTAGGTGAGTCTGTAGCGGCAGTAGCATGGAGTGCTATCCTACCTGGTCCCCTTCAGGAATCTCCTGCATGGAGAGGAGAGGAGAGGAGGAGGAGGAGTGGGGGAAGAGTAGAGGAGAACACATCCACAGGACAGAGAGAAAACACGTCAACAGCTACAGCATGGACACAGCTATGTAGCACACACACAAACACAATTGTACTAAAAACACAATTTATACGTACGCACATACAACACAAGACATGGACACGTGCACATAGGTGTGTGAACATGCACAACTTGAGGGATGTATTGTAGAGGAGGATATTTTAGCTTTCACTCCTTTTATTTGACAAATGAAAGTTTATACGAGTTTATATACATAAGTGTTGGCAATACAGGGCAGGCAGAGGGACACACATAACCACCTAAAATCTCAAAACCTATATCTCCAAATATTATCTGAAAGTATTTTGAATATATATTTATGCGTGCTTTTCTGCGAAGAGATTTGGTGTAGAGGGGAAAAAAGGAGTGGGCCAAGTATAGAACCCTGGGGAACCCCGATCAATGAACTATACAGGGTTTAAGTCGTTAATCGGTGGGAATGGAAACAATGGGATGTCCAGCAAACGCAGATAATGAGTCCCAACTAAAGTGGGGAGTGTAGTAGTTCCCACATCCTCCTAAAAGACCTAAAACATCAAGTTCTGAAAAACTTGCAAAATCAAAATCCACAAGTTCTAAATAGCTGGAGTGTGGATGTGTGTGTGTGTGTGTGTGTGTGTGTGTGTGTGTGTGTGTGTGTGTGTGTGTGTGTGTGTGTGTGTGTGTGTGTGTGCACAAGTATGCATGTTGTCTTTCATAACGCCACTGCATGCCTGCTCTGTGTGCCAATGGCAATGAAGGAGAGCTAGCTGCCAGCTGAGCTAATAAAAGTGAATGGCTATGGAGAAATGGCATTTGCATTTCATTGGGCCTTGACAGAATGGAAGACCTTTGGATCAACAGAGAGATTGGGCATGTGCACGCCGCTAAGTGTCTGCAGATGTGTACGTGCGCAAACACGTGTGATTGCCGTCGTCTGAGAGGAGGCAAACCCTCACTTAAAAAATACTGAAGAGGAAGACAGAAAATACAGACAAACAGACAGGACACACGGACGGAGGCACAGCCTAAAGCAGGCAGGCACACAAAGACAGACCAAAGACAGAGGGATGGACAGACAGACAGACAGACAGACGGGACAGAAAAGTAGACAAATGGTATTGCCAGGAGAAAATCATCCAAGGAGCAACTTTAATATTGGTTTACATTTACATTTCCCTTCAGACGATCCGAAAGGGACATGTCAACATCTCCAAAAGAAGATTTCAAAAGAAACAACTTTCTCCTTGGGCTAATCGATAGAGACAGACAGATGCACAGGGAGACAGACGGACAGACATCACACGACACGTAAACAGTACAGAACCACTACGTAAGGAAAAGACACGACAGCGTATACACGGGTGATGATTTGGTAAAGAGAGTCGTCGTCAGCATATTTGAGCACATGCGCGGATAGACACAACTTCTACAACAATGTACGCAACCTTAAATCTAGTTTGTTTGCACTCACCTGAATGACGCCTTCCATCATGCTCACCATCTTGTTGACAATGGCTATGACCTTGTGTGTTCTCTCAGAGGGGGACATGTCTGGCCGGTAGTGGGGGGCCAGGACATAGCGGCAGGCCATGTAGAGGACATAGGTGGGGGACAGCTTGAAGTGCACAGTGGAGCTGTTGGTGTAGTTGATGATGGCTGACAGGAAGGCATCCTCGGCTGCAGACACACAGGCCGTCACAACTTAAGTCAAGGAATACCAATAAGCATGATGACAATTATATGTCATGTTTTACTTACAACAATGCAGAACAGTCATGAACAAGTCACAGGTTCAATTTCCAACCAACAATTCTTGTCTTTTCAAAGTGTCCTAGAGCAAAGACAATGGACCTGCTCACTCACTGGAAGTCTCTCTAGATCAGAGAGCTGTTTAGTAATGATAAAAACTGATACGTGTTATGTCCATATGGTAAAATGTGTAAATAATATGAAATCAAACATGGACTGCTCAACGACAAAGCAGGCGCAGTATCCTCTACGCCACGACAAACTTGTCAAACATGACTTTAAATGTGTGCTTATTTAATTCATACTGTACTTTGTCCTAACATTAACAGCCACAGAAAAAGTTTCCATATTCAATCTATAGTACAAATCGACTCAAATCTAGTGGCTTACCCGTTTACTTTTTAACAAGTTTATATGCGTAAATTAAATTAAATGTCATATTAATAACAAATGACTTCACAAACTGTTGATCTATATGAACATTCTCCCAACTGATATTCCTTGCTAAAAATGTTAAATACAATGGCTTTGTGACACTTTTATGGTTTAATTTGGATCTCTTTAGCAGAGGTGACCAGACACCACCCGGTGGTTGTCCGTCCACTTCACAAGCACACTAATGCATTGGTGGCCACAATGAAGTGAAGACAACTGTATGTACATGGAAAGGTTAGTCATATTTGCATTATACAGACACAAAATTGAGTTGCTTGTCCTCACTGACACATGCTCTCATGACATGAGGGTTGAACCATATTCCATTCATAAACCAGCCTGATAAGTGTGTGTGTGTGTGTGTGTGTGTGTGTGTGTGTGTGTGTGTGTGTGTGTGTGTGTGTGTGTGTGTGTGTGTGTGTGTGTGTGTGTGTGTGTGTGAATGAGAATCAGATGTGTGTCATGATAGCATTGTCCTCGCCCGCTCTTCCTGCTACTCATACAGCATGTGTGTGGCCTCTCCCGCTGCATTGTGGGACATGGGTACGAGGAACCAAAACCCTCCATGGGCTGACAAAACAGATGAGCTCACGCTACTGAAAATATACAGCGAGTGCACAATGACAGGCGCACGCGTGCACACACAAACACGCTCCAAATGCACCAAGTGACCCAGGCTCAATTCACTTAAGTCCACAAACAATGGTGTGTGTACAGACAAGGGCCTGGAAGGCAGTGCAAACAATCCAGAGACTTCAAGAAATAAAGAAAGGAGCTGAAGAGGGGAGGAGAGAGAGTGAGAGGGGTGTAGACAACATCAGATGATGGATGGAGAGGAGATAAAAAATGAGTGGTGGCATAGAGGATGGGGTCAATTACAATAGGGTTGATAGTCCCTCCGGTGTTGATTTTACATTGGAGCTATCTGTCTATGTGTACATTGATACAGTACCACATACCCCTATGTGGTAACTATATATATACCCTATCTATGTCTCACTCAAGGTAAAATGCACGTTAACACACATACTCTAAAGTCTAGCTCTGACCTTTAAAAGGCAAAAAATAGTGTTAGTGCTGTTTGTCTCTAGGGCAGTGTGGTCAATTGAGGTCAGCGCTGTCTGAGTGGTGGTCTACAGTGATGAAAGCAGAGTGGAGATAATTAAGGCTGTAACCAGTCAAATCAAACACTGGATGGATTGGAGGGACTGATCAATAGTTTCCAACTATGGATTGACTCACATAAAGATACTGATGTGGTGTCAGGAGCCAATATCATACGATCAAAATGTTTTTCAACATTACATTTTAACAAGCACCCAAGGATTGTTTTTTAACTAGTTACTGTAACTATTTTTGTAACTGAAAGGAGGTATCTTTCCCCTCTTTCCTGTCTCTGCATACAGTCCATCAGAAATGTTCAAGAGATCAACAAATGTTTTTTAGCAAGTTGAGGACTGTGTGTGAACAGACCTAGCGGAGCTGTTGGTGTAGTTGATGATGGCTGATAGGAAGGCATCATCGACTGCCTCGGTTGTGACGACACAGGACGTCACAACTTCAAGGAGTCAAGGAATACCAATACGCATGATGACAATTACATGTCATGTTTTTACTTACAACACACAACAGTCCAAACAACAATTTGTCTTTTCAAAGTGTCCTAGAACAAAGACACTGGAAGTCTCTCTAGATTTACACTATAACCTAGAATCTAGAGGTATAAAAATCTAGATTGGAAAATAGATTCTGTCTCACTCAACAGTTCTCTTTAAAGCAATAAACTTCGTGCCGCGCTGCGAGCTTGTACATCTGCTATCTGAAAAGGCTGTATCTCGGCTCCTAAGCACTTTTTTTTACAATGAATTTTGGCTCTGGCACTCAGAGCCAAACTGCCAGAAATAAGTCAGGCACTGAATGAGTTAATTGGTTAAGGCCACAAGTTTAACAGGTTACACGCAAAGACAGGCATGGACATACAATACGTCCTAAATAAAAATGATGTTTTCTCTGTTGTTGTTCTCTGCTTCACCTAGCCATGCCAGTGTCAGGCATGATTGATCAATCACATATAATTATAGAGAAACAATTTTATTATTTTTTAATGTTTTATCCCACGATTCCTGCAACCCTTTTTTACCCAGTTCCAATTGTCTAAGTAATCCTGGGCGCTACACTCCCCCTGCCAGCCTAGGGATCCCAGAGCCGAGCTCATGCCTTCAATGCATGAGAGCCAACTAGCCTTCTTATCACCCGACAGAGGGGATTTTTTAGCAAAGAATTGTGCCCTCCCTTTTGACACTTTCTGTAAAATGAATAACCTGGATTTTACTGTGCACTGACAGTAGCTATGTTATGTATGCGGTGATTAATTTAGCAAACACATACTGTAACTAAGCAAGGTCCTGCATCACACCTTCAGTTAAATTACTATTACCGAGCAAATGAAGA
The DNA here is from genome assembly GCF_963280865.1 of Gymnoscopelus braueri. Taxonomy (NCBI): domain Eukaryota; kingdom Metazoa; phylum Chordata; class Actinopteri; order Myctophiformes; family Myctophidae; genus Gymnoscopelus; species Gymnoscopelus braueri. Next base: position 20,028,776 of record NC_137616.1, read on the forward strand.
AAAAAAGAGTAGCTGTATTCAGAGGAAGAGAAATTCTTGTGGGGATGAGAAAGAATGCAGGAGAGAAATAACAGAAATAACATAACATAGTGACTGTACGGTAAAACCAGTACTAGACAAATAGACAGCAAAATACTAGGCGAAGGAGCAAAGCTGTTGGCCATACTTACAGTTGTCTCTGAACTCGATGCTGGCAGGCAGCGTCAGCTCGGGCCCAGAACCCTCCTGGGACCTGCAGGAGGACAGCACAATCCGTGGTGAGGATCGGGAGGACGAGGACTGAAGGGGAAGGTGTAAGTGCAGGAGGTGGTGGTTTTTGGTCAACCAGTGAACCAGGTCTGCGTTCAGCCCGCTGTCCACAGACGCCCGTCGCTCTAACGGATTAACCCGCACCTGCCTGTACACCATGCTGTGTGTGTGTGTGTGTGTGTGTATGTCAAAGAATAACTACTGGCCACAGTCTACTTGAGCTACAGTGTTGAGTGTATTAGCAAAGTATAGGAATGACAGTGTTCCTGTGTGTGTGTGTGTGTGTGTGTGTGTGTGTGTGTGTGTGTGTGTGTGTGTGTGTGTGTGTGTGTGTGTGTGTGTGTGTGCATTATTGATGTGGAGGCTGTGCACAGAGAATGGTGGTCGGTCTCTGATTACCCCTCAGCTCACAAGCCTAACCGATGATCGGGTAACAAGGTGGGTGGCACGTACAGTAGTGTACTGCTTGTGGGCGTGCGTGTGTGCGCGTGTGTGTGCGTGTGTGTGTGTGTGTTTATGTGGCGATTAGACGATGACGTTTCTGAACGTCATAGGTCATAGGTAGAACGTTCCATAAAGGAACAAACATCCCAAAGGATATTTTCCAGAGAGTGTTTAAACTGACGTTTAACAGATCGTGTCATGTAGAAATGTCAACCACACAGATGTTAAATTCCCAAACTTTCATATACAACTCATAAACACTTCAGTGCTCTGATACATGAGTACTGTGCAAGGTTGTTCCTACACAGAAATCCACAGTTTCAAGGCACATAGAAATTATGTGTGTGTGTGTGTGTGTGTGTGTGTGTCAGACCTGCCATCCTGCTGCTCTCCTCTGATCATGGGTTTGACCATGCCTCTCTCGCTGCCATTGGCTCGTTCCATCTCCAGCTTCCCTGAGCTCTACACACACATACGCACAGAGTAAATACAGTCAGGTTTCAGTGGTGATTCTTAAATTATTCCCATGGTTCTATGTACCGTAACTCTATATTCCACAGTAATGTTTCAATCATTCCAAACATTTAACACATCAACCAGTACAAATTACAGTTAGTTATACATTTGAAAAAAAAATGGCTTATCTCTGTGCACAATTCAAACAGAGAGCAGAAATCCAAATCGTGTTTTTGTGTGTGTGTGTTTTTGTGTGTGTGTGTTTTTGTGTGTGTGTGTTTTTGTGTGTGTGTGTGTGTGTGTGTGTGTGTGTGTGTGTGTGTGTGTGTGTGTGTGTGTGTGTGTGTGTGTGTGTGTGTGTGTGTGTGTGTGTGTGTGTGTGTGTGTGTGTGTGTGTGTGTGTGTGTGTGAGAGAGAGAGAGAGAGAGAGAGAGACCTTGCTGGTGGGCAGGGCTGCCCCACTGTGGATGTCTCCGTGAAGATCAAAGGTGGTTTCTGGTACGCTCCTGTAGGAGATGAAAATAAGGAGAAAGAGGGAGAGAAGGAAAGACAGAAGATTCTAGCTCAGCAGACGTCATTATGGAGCACGACAAGAAATTAAATGTAATCTAGACTGCCATGCTTATAGACAAAGACAGACATTTCACTAACAGCATAAGAGAGCTGGATTTGCAACACTGTACAGTAAATGAATGCTGCACCATTTTCTTACACACACAAACGCAATTACGCACCACTCTCATCAGATAGACTAAGCATGCCAGTGGTAACAAGGAATGACAGGACACTATAGACAGTGGGGAGAGTTGTCTATTTGTAAGAGGGATTGTTTTTCCAAGAGGCTTTCGTTTCTCACATACCCTGTGACAAAAGGACACACACACACACACACACACACACACACACACACACACACACACACACACACACTTCCTGCTCTCCCCTGCAGTGAATGGCACCCATTGACTACATTTATTGTAGCTGACTATAGGCTGAATTACAGAGACAAAAATCAATACACTACCAAACCAATGAGCTTTTCCAATACAATGGGTCAATCAAACATTGGGTTAAATGGACCAGGGGTGAATACCAAGAATTGGCCAGCAGTGAACTGTAGAACTTGAGTTGGAAAGCATGGACTAGTCCGTTCAAATCAACATTCTAGGATGGTCTGATAAGGGTTGCGTCCATTTTCAAGTGTACTACTGGGGTAGCTTCCATAACCACATAATGATACAATGATACCTTTACCATTCTTATTTACTAAGGTATGTCAAGCTATATGAATATATAGAGTTTCTGGTGTTATTAGTTAGATAATCACAGAACTGGAATTGGTTCGGGATAAACAAGGCAGTAGTGAAGTACACATTATAGCGATTCCATAATCACCATTTTATTTTGTACATTTTATTACCATGCCTGAAAGTAGTGCTGTGGACCAAAATGTTTAAGTAAATATGATTAATTCAACCTGACATAACTTAATTGTCTCCAACAGGCCGAAGGTGTGACCGAGACTATGTTTTGCACTCCGTCCGTCCTTCCGTCCATCCGTGAACAGCTAATCTCCTTATGTATGTAAGTTTGTGTTTTTATTAACTGACCGTGAATGTAACTTGTGTTACTGCTGAAATAATGTGCCAACGTCAGAAGTGCAGGTTTGATTTTACGTTTTCTGACATCTGTATATATGTCAAGTCTAATGATATACAGTACAATATATTTGGTCTGTTGTTTCAAAATAGCAACAGTCAGAAATATCAGCCTACAATTATCCCCCCAAATATGGATTTAAAGAGGAGTGTTTTGGTGTTAGTCCATAACATTAGACAGCCTGCTGTGTTTGGGTGGAGTAGCATGGTTCACTCAAATGTGCCAGCCCAAAGATGGCTGCTCCAACTTCTCTGTCACACACAGACACATTTGGGAGGCTTCCCTTCAATTCCCTGTCTTTCTCTTTCTCCTTCATTTCAAATTTCTGCTGTCCTTCAGTTCATTCCACATTTATCCTGTTCCATTCCAACTATTATGGCTCGTCTCTCTACCACTACTGCTTTCTCTTTTCGACTACTGCTATCTTTCTACGCTTGGTTACTCTCCCGCCCTCTTTCCCACACTCTCTCCTTCCCTTTCTCTCTCTCTCTCTCTCTCTCATGTATAATCCATAGTGTGGTGAGGACATGCTAGTTTTAACGCTGGATTATGGCACTGTGCCACTAAACAAATTCAATAAATAAATGGAGGCAAATGACAAAACCAATCGATGAATGGAGTGGAGAGACGGCCTAGCGCTTTACCACAACAGCCTGGAGGTCAAATCACTATGGCTATGACAAATAATCAAATTAGTCAAGAAATATCTAAAACGGATCTCTATCTAAAACTGTCATGGCCAAGGCCTAATTCACACACATATAAACAGTGAATTGACATCTTTCTCATTTGCTGAGGTTTTTCTAAACAGCATTTCCTTTCACCCACAAAAAATCAATGCTCTCAAACTGACGTTACGACTCTGTTTCGCCTACCAAAACCATTCAGAAATATCTACCGTTTCAGCCGCTGCTGGTCTATGAAAGAATTACTTACGAAACAGTGCGAGTACCCACTTCTCAGGTTCTCTCATTTGCCAGGGTCCATGTGATTATAAAGTGGTGGGTCCTTGCTGACAGCGTAGGAGTTCTTTAGCGCACGCAGGAACACCGGAGGCTCCCAGGATCGTACAACACGTTCACATCTCTCTTTCCTATGTCTTGTCTAGTTCGCCCAGTTCAGTCTACTGTATGGGACGGAGCCCCGTCACTCTCAGTCACACCACAGTCAGCCAGTGACATGCTCTGTGTGTGTGTGTGTGTGTGTGTGTGTGTGTGTGTGTGTGTGTGTGTGTGTGTGTGTGTGTGTGTGTGTGAGGACACACCCCAGACCATGCTGATCAGATTAGAGGGCCTTGGTTCTTGAAAGCCATAACCCCAAACCACCTCTCTTCTCCTTCCCTCTCTCCCTTCTTTTCTCCTCTCTGCCTAACCCTCAAACCTCTTCTCTTCTTCTATCCCTCCCCCTCTCTCTTCTCCAAGTTGCTTCCTGCAACATCCCCAATTCTCCTTTCTCCACGTCTCTTCTGCCTGTCTCTCTTCTTCTCTCCTTTTATACAGCCTAATCCTTCTAAAAGAAACCACCGTCTCCATTTCTACCTGTCCTGGTTTGCCCCACTGGAAATGAGAACTACAGTATCTCTGATAGACGCGCACGCGCACACACACACACACACACACACACACACACAGTGATGAATCAGCTTTAAACAGCTCTTCATTCTAATATAACCTAACCACACACTTCCCGTCATCATTATGGGGATATGTGCTTGCGCATGTGTTGTCCAACCACTATGGATCTGTCCATTGTCATCTTTAATACTGCCTACTTGCACAGCAAATTACTAGGTGAAAATGGACCCTTATGTGCGCAGCGATGAAACAGAACTTAAATGTACTAATGCAGTACTGTATTTGTATTAATAAATAAAAAAGCTCAAATGCAAAATGGTAAAAAATCTAAAGATTTGCACACAGTAAAATATGTTAATTTATCAATTTGTATCTCTGAGAGTGTACTGTACAAATGGACCCATAACACTCTAATGTGCACAACAGCCACAGTGACGACAAATGTTCTGTCTGTTGCCTCTTTCCAGTCACTGGTTGATGCATGAACCTCACACACAGCCACAACCCCACACACACACACAACCCCACACACACACAACCCCATACACACACACACACACACACACACGCCTCTCCCTCTCACCCAGACTTGTGTCTCCCTCTCATCATGGAGGAGGGGTCTCTCTTGCCCCCCTGGTCGTACGCGGGGTCCACGAACTTGAAGACGTGGGCGGAGCCAAACTGGAGGGTGGAGCCTGAGCGCAGCACCGTTGTCTCCGTGACCCGCTGGCCGTCCACGAAGGTATCCGCGTCCTGACCGCGGGGTGTCACGGTGACCAGGCCCTCGCTGTGCATCAGGTTACAGTGGTGTGGTAGGATGCCAGGGCCAAACAGCTGCATAGACAATAGTAATAGTTAATGAGATGAAAAGATGAAAAATTAGAGAAGGAACTTTATTCATCCCGGAGGTCAAATTCGATTGCTACAGTAGCTATCAGAATACCAGAGATGTCCACGAGTCTCTGAGCTCGAGTCCGAGTCAAGTCTCAAGTCTTTGAGGCTCGAGTCGAGTCAAGTCTCAAGTCTTTGAGGGTTGAGTCGAGTCGAGTCCGAGTCAAGTCTCGGGTCTTTGAGGCTCGAGTCGAGTCGAGTCTCAAGTCTTTGAGGGTTGAGTCGAGTCGAGTCCGAGTCAAGTCTTTGAGGGTCGAGTCCGAGTCAAGTCTCGAGTCTTTTTAAAGTCTTTTAAAAATAAAAAATAAATTGGGGGGGGGGGGGCATAAATGTAAAAGTATAGACAGGTCATAATAAATCACATTAGATTCACAGATTAGAGATTTTGTGTATTTTCCCCACAATTTATTTTCATTCAAATGAAATGTGATTGAACTTGCACTAATAATGACTTTAGTTGATTTTTCACTCTTTAAAATATAGTATTTCTTAATTATTAATAATTACAGCTTGTAGATTGGCTATTTTCATGATTTTTAATTGTTTTTAAATAATAATAAAAAAGGAACATACAAGATTTCCACCCGACAGCGATAATATATAGCCAATATGGTTCTGTATCAGTATATGAGTCAGTTTTTGCAGATTTCATTCTAATTGGCTACTATGCCTGCATATGAATTTCATGGGCCTGGGTAGGTCACCCTGGCTTGGCGGAGATATGCCCTGTTGCGCACACTCGACTCCGCACAGCAGTCCAACAGCAGAGCAGGTGAAAGCAATTCACTTAAACTAGGGCTGTGTTGCGCACCAAAAAACTGTCTAAATGTGGATCCCCAGTTCAAATATGTGACTGAATACAATGAGACCTTCCCCAAGTCGCTTTTGTGGAAACAGAGTGAAAATGAGAATTTAGCTTCGTTTTTTTTTTGTTGTGTTTTTCGTTTTTTTTCATATTAAAACAGTTCGAATGTTAAAGAAGGTTTCTATTGCAAAATATAGTCGTGGGAGAATCATTAAATGGTTACATTTGTAGGGCAAAGTAGGATCTACTAGGCTGCTTAGAGCAAGTCTCTGTTACTTTGCGTGTGGAGAGGGGGGTGGAGACTTACTCGGCCGAGATTTGCATAGAGTGGTTTCAATTGGTCCTGGCTAGGCTTTGTTCTCCGGTTTCTCGCTCTAGTACAGCCCCCATAAGTACAACGTGTTTCTGTTAGTAAACACACAGCATTCTTCAAAATGGCAAGTAACGCGTCAGCACGCTTGGTTAGCGCGTTGAATGGTGAAACAGAGGACAGCATTCTGAATGCATTTATTTTGGATTTCATACACGGTGGCAGTGACTCTGACTTAGAGATCACGGACGAATCCGACGATGAAGAGGAAGACGATGGCACAGTTTTTGATAAAGTCGACAGCAGTTTGTGTTGTGACAACGAGGAGGATGAAACTGGTGGGACAGCTGCTCCCGGTGGCGTACACGTCGGCATCGCCCCGCTGTTACTATGTGCAGAAGTGAATAATGTGGCAGTGGACACTGATCGACCAGCAGAAATGGAGAAGATTAGAAACTTTGATTGCAAATGTCATGACAGGCGAAAGGAGAACTCAGAACACCCGTCTGTGTCTTGTAGTAAAAAATTGGATCCAGACATGATTTGGGAATCTCGAATGGACATGGCAGCATTGTCGAATGTCTTTTCTTTTTTTTCTCTAAGCACCTTAACCAACGTCCATATGTATATCATACTGTACACAGTATACATTGCTGCTATGCTCAGGCACCATCGTCATATTTTTTTTATCTCAGGTAGGCTACTAGTGTAAATATGTAGATAACTCTTTTGGCTTTTTTGTTGTTCTCTTGTTTGATCTCTCTTCCCACTTGCCCCCTACACATACAGTACAGTATATTGACTGTTACTTGACTCTTTACCACAATAACCAGTGCAATATTAAACTGTATATCCTTTATTATCCTCAGTCCCATGGAAAGTGCAATATTGTATAGGCCTATGACCATTATGTTTTCATACTTTATTACAGAAATTTTAGCATGATGACATTTATTTTTGAAATACAGTTTTCTTTGATTTGGCCAACATGGCAAATGAGGATGTTATCAATTATGTGAAAATAAACAAACTAGTTCAATTCTCCTCTCTTTTTTATTCTTATGATTTTTTTTCAGATGATCTACAGGCTTAAAAATGTCAGAGTTCTAGGTGACTTTATTCTTCCCTTTGGGAATTTTTCCTGGTTTATGTCCAGCTGCCACATAATGTACTGTTTCACTGTACATTTAGAAATTTAAAAGCAGGTCTGTCTTGTGAAGTGTGTTTCTAGTGTTGACAGCTAACCTACTGTCACTCCTGTAGGGGAGTGGTTAGGGGTGGGGGAGTGATTAGGGGTGGGGTTGAGTACCTATTGTCCCTCCCATTGTCACACCCATTTCTGGGCCACTGAGGTGTTAAAATCTCTAGGATCTTTGCAGGGCAATTTCTCTGCTTTGGGGTTTAAGGTTCAACAAGATTCAAATGACCACATCTGCTTTAAATATTGTCCAATTTCAATGAATGATACATCATATGAAAGCTTATATTCTCTACTTTAATAATCTGTAAAAAAATGGAAAATGGAAAATGATCACTTGCGGCATAAACCATTGTACCCAGTCACATATGATTCTTTTGGGGGGTCACGGCCTGAAAAGGTTTGAGAACCACAGCTTTTATGCAGTGAACATTACATGAGCGTAGCGTTTACCGTGGTGAAGTGTTGAATATTCACCCAGCTGGGTTTAACGAAATGAAAATCCGATGTTTCCTAAACGTGCTGTCACAGATGATCCGACCATCTTATAAAAAATTTAAGCATATGCCAAGATAACTGAGGTTATATAGCTGATTCTGAGCTAAACATATTTGTTTAATTTCGAAGTTTTTATATTTAAACTTTATGATGAAAGGCCGCGGCGGCGACACACATAGCAGCTGTTGCGCTCGCCTCTCCATGTTTACGTTAATGAGCAGCATGAAACAGCTTGACTGAAGCCGGCTCCGCGCAGCGCGCACTGGAGCGGAGGTTTCTTTGCGGGGGGGGGGGGACAGGGGAGTGGAAGTTTTTTGGGCATTTCATTCATTTATTTGTCCAAAAAATAAACATAAAATAAAGATTGTCCACGAGTCTTTGAGGCTCGAGTCGAGTCAAGTCTCAAGTCTTTGAGGGGCGAGTCAGAGTCGAGTCGAGAGTCTCGTTTTTGGCCACTCGAGTGCGACTCGAGTCCGAGTCCCTAACTCGAGTCCCCATCTCTGCAGAATACAGATACAGGATGTAAATGAGAATACCTGCAAGTCATTGCTTATATACTGTGTGTATGTACAAGTACATTTCCATAATGGATAAAACAGTGCAACCTATTCTGTACATATCTTCTATATATCCGAGGGTAAAAATGTAACCAAATGGGTCTATTTGGTTACATTTGTACAGTTGCAAAAAGATAACACTGAGAACTTAATGGTGTAGCAACCAAGGTATATACTGTAAATACACTGTAATGTGATCACATTTCAGTATATTGGTATTGGACATGCAATTCATTTTCTGAAATAAATTAATGAATGAATAAGACAACATTTAAAATGCTAATGTCAGTGTCAAAAGTAATGACCTGGCAGGGATACAGAATGTCTTATATTTACTACCAGTAAGGACAATATTCTGCCCAAAAGTACTTTAAGGGATACGCTGGACATTGCAAAGTGGTTCTGGCTAAAAGCAAACAGATTCATTGAATTAAGTGAAGTAAAGCTACCTGGATTGCTCCTTCATCTGTGCAGTCGGAGCCCACCTCTGTGATACTGTGCTGGAGACGGTACAACTTTGGTTTATCCCGAGAGTCTGATCCATCTACACACACACACACACACACACACACACACACACACACACACACACACACACACAGTATTTATTGTAGTCAGTACTGGGTAGATTCTGACAGACAAACACAAGTACACACATGCTCAAACGAACATTCAGACACGTGTTCTCTCTTTATCTAACACACTCACAGTTACACTTACACACACACATCTACACAGAGTTGGGCACATCTCGTAAATTCTTTAAAAGCTATCTGTTGATTCAACAGTATGGATAGATGGAATTGAAACATAATACATCAGATGGTTGGTATACATGAAGTGGACTTAACAGAGGTTGGAAGGGAACTGGGATGTCTTGATTGCTCATTAGTACTTGATTGCTCATTAGTAAACATTTGTTTAGTAAAAAGCAAAGCAGCAGATTAGTTCACAAAAGAGGAAAGAAGTTTAAAACCCAAACACTAGTGATTTTGAAAGATACTTCAAATACTAAGCCTATATACAGCATATGACCCTCTAAAAACATAAATCTAGGTCTAGAGGGATGCTAGAGAGGTGCCATTGGTAGCTATCTGACAGCTGGAAGCATAAACATAAGGCTTGCTAACGCAAGGCTTGGTGGACTTAAATGACCAAAACAGTGGTTTGCATTATGTGTAGCCCAGTGACGACAGATGGCAGCATACTTCATAAGTCCCCCCCCCCCCCCCCACGCAATTAGACATATCTTTCTCATTTTTAGCACAGACAGTGTATAGAGTGTGTGCTATCTCTGGTTGTGTTTGTAGTCGCTCAGACAGGGAGAGGTTTGCGCACGCTAAACTCCTCAACCAACCTTTCTTCAAAACTGTCCAAGTTATGTTGCTGGCAGATTGTAGAACTGAAACAATATAAATCAATTTCTGACCAATCCCACTCAACGTTAACCTGACTCAGATGGAAGAAGCTTGCTTCACACACACACCGCTGAAGAGGGCGATCCCTTTTTCAAGTTACTTGGCAGGTGTTTGGATGGGACTGTCTGTCTATCACCGTCTGGGCGTGCCAACTCTCAATCACATTGACGTGTCTACATGACGTATAGTAGCTGCGGACTTGTAGTGTCGTTGTTCATGGTAGCGGCCATGATGAATAGTGAAAGAACTACATGGAACAGGCGCTTCTCAATGGCGTCACACCCAGTCTCGCCAAGATCCCGCCCGTAGCTGCCGCTGATTGGTTCGACTGGGCACGGGTCGGTTAAAAGTCCAATCTCTGAGCGATCCCAGACGGAGGCTGTATTGTAAACTTGTGAACTCAATACCGCCTTATCTGGCGGAGTCAGGTTAACTCAACGTTCGCATTGGTGTCTAATCTAAAGTCGTGTCAGATAGTCAGCTAGTTAGAAAATCTTGGAGTTGCAAGAACTAAGAACTAAGAAATCAAGTTCGGCAAGGTTATGTGTTTGTTCGCCTTCTCCCCAATTACATAATTTTGTCCTCATTACCTCGCCGTACTTTGTTTCGGCAAGAAGTATGCTGCAGCCTTACAAGTCGCAGTCACTTTGACCAAAAACAAAAAGGTCAACAAAATGCTGACAGAAAAGTAATTGTAAATAATGGAACACAATGGCATCCTCAAAAATATTTGGAAAATGGTTGGCAGTTATGTCAACTATACCGTAATCACAGTCAATGGGCTACACATGCAAAGCCATGGATATGGCTCTTAAGCCCATCCGCATTGCTAAGCAAGCCTTGTGTATTGGGTCCAGCTGTGATATAGACACCACATGTCCCTTAACTCATTCACTGCCACGGACGTAAAAAAACGTTTTTTTTTCCAATTACCAATTCTGCCACGTACGTAATAAACATAATTTATTTATTTATTTGATTTTATAAAGGATCGCACTGTTCTTTATCACCCCCAGTGACCATTTTCACTGTAACTCACCCGGATACGGAAATAACGTCAATCCATCTCTATCTCGAGTTGCCTTTTTTTCTTTGCTGTGTTCCGCCAGACGCAGTGTTTTGAAACTGCTGCTACAGGAGAAGGGAATGTCGCGGATGGAATATTTGTTTCTCTGGGCGACACACACGTACCCTGTGTGTTTACCAACAGTCGGACACGCGATCATAAGGGATGTACATTTTCTGTGGCGAGCTGAAAAAGTCAGAGAACCGTAGCCTGGTTCCAGCCCCTGAAATCGCTAGCCTCGCATTCAGGGTCTGGTGACGCTGTAAAAGTCAGGTCTTTCTCGTTTGCGAATCTAAACGACCCAATCGGGATCGGGATAATCCAGTATGAACCAATCGCCAAAGAATCCCACTTTGGCCACGCCCCCCATCTCAGAAAACGGCTGCAATGAGAGGGCTTTCAGACTGACTAATGGAGTGAAACGTAATGAAAATTCAGGCTGAGTGTCAGGCTAAGAGAACCGTGCATCTTTGACAAGAAATGGCGTGTTCACATGGGACTGCATGAGAAGTAGCCGAACCGATTGGTTTGTTGTCTGGGCGACGCGCACGGATAGTGTGTGTGTTTACAAACGATTGAACATACGATCATAATGAATATAATTTTTTTGTGACCTGTTGAAAGTAAAAATAAATAAAAATTCTGGCAGTGGGCAAACACAGCTAGAAATAAATCTGGCAGTGAATGAGTAAAAATTACGTGAAAAGGCTCATTACTAATCCAATACCATGAAAGGATTTTCAGTTCACCTAAGTGAACCTGCCACATTTTTCAGTGGATGGAGACAGAGGATAGCAATGTTTTCATATGCAGTGCTCTTTTAAAATCTAATCTTACCTCACATTTAATCCTTTCACTTTAACACTGGGGACAATCCCACCAAACCCCCACTCAAACCACACACCCTGCCAGGAAAATCAGTCTATCAGGAGATAGACAAAGGACATAAAGAGAGAACAGAGAGAGGTCAGGACAGGAGTGGTGCATTGGTTTACCTTCGTGATGCCGATAAGCGTAGTAGGCATAGTGATTCCCTCGCCCTAGGCAGACAGGCAGGTTGGTAGTAGCACACATGCAGAGTAGGGCCGCAGACACACATACATACGTGACACACACACGCACACACACCATGCCGTAAGAAGGCGGGGAGGAAAAACACACACACACACACACACACACACCCACCCACGCACGCACACACACACACACAAACAGCAGAGGGTGAAAATGCAGCAAAGAGGGAGGAAAGAAATGCAGCATACCATGTACCCATTAATTCTACTCATACACACAGAGCAACCGAAATTCAGCAGAACCACCATTTAAATGTCCCCTCTTGGAAGGTTTCCCAAAGCCAGTAAAGCAGTCAACCTGACAGTAGATGAAGTAGCAGACAGGGTCAGTGCAGTAGGCATCAGGCTGGAACACGCCACGCTGGGTTCCCAAAACCATTTTTAGCGCCAGCTTTGTCTGTTTTCCGTTAGTGGAAGTAAAGCACTGAGTAGTGTTTGGGAAACCAGCAGGCACACGTTAAAAGGGAACTACAGACAGTAAAAGGAGGGGTAAGGATCAGTGGCAACAAACAAGCTGTTAGAGCTGGAGGAGAAGGGGGTTAGACGAGTCAGTTTTTTGCAAGGTCCAGGCGTCTCACTAAACGCACAAAGCTCGCAAAAATTCTAACTCCTCTCTCTGCAATTGACAAATTGACTCAGTACTTTTTTTTTTCTACCAGATTTGTATAATGTGTAACCACATGCCGGCAAAATTCAGAAATGGAAATCCTGAAACCCAGACGCACAAGAGAAATTTGGGAAATGCTCAGAGGTGCATTCACCAAGGGCAATACTGTATAACAGTGAGGAAATGCTTCGTCTTAACACAACTTCAAGTGAATACACCACAGTAAGAGAGAGAGAGAAAAGAAAAGGACATCCTAGGGCATTGTATGGGGGCAGAGTGGGTGATGGGTCATCCAAAAGTGAGATATTCTTCTACAGACCTACTGTAGCTACAACACAGACTTCACACATGCCAGAAATTCAGGTGTGCCTGAAACAATGAACCAGTATCTGTCCACAACATGGCGAGGCGCAGCGCACTGAGAGGAGAATCTTGTGGTCATTTGTCAAACACGTTGATACTTTTCTGATGATGTCGTTTGTCTGTGACTATGTCAGATCTTCTTTGAAACCACTTTCTGTCCTCCAACCAATGGTTTAGAAACATCCTTAAGTTAATATTTTGCTCTTTGGTCTATTTTATCATCCCGTAATTTCCCCATGGTGTACAACACCTTCTAAACTCTGCTTTTAGATCTACATAGATTCTATATAAAGTTCATTACAATTGTTACTAATATTAATGTCTGGTTAAACTTTGTCTACAAATATAACTAAGCACATCAGAAATCCTTGCCGTATGACTGAGATACATAGATTCTATATAAAGTTCATTACAATTGTTACTAATATTAATGTCTGGTTAAACTTTGTCTACAAATATAACTAAGCACATCAGAAATCCTTGCCGTATGTAGAGTGTGTATTGTAGCAAGACGTGTCCACTCACCTTGGTAGACAGAGGATAGGTGACTGCTTGTCTAGTGTAATAACTGCAGCTACACTGCCTCCTGGCGGCCACTGCACTAATACTCACCACTACAACACATACAGCAGAAGCCACAATCTTTGGTCTTGTGTGTGTGTGTGTGTGTGTGTGTGTGTGTGTGTGTGTGTGTGTGTGTGTGTGTGTGTGTGTGTGTGTTGTGTGTGTCTGGCGAGCATGTGTGTCCGTAGAAGCCGGTACCTGGGCTGAGCTCCACTAGGTAAGGTAGTTTCTCTGGCGGCAGAGATCCGTCCAGGGGCTTCCCTCGCTGGGCCTTGTCCTCCGCCTTCCTCCCCTTCTTGCTCTGGTAGTCTGGGGGTCTCTTCTTCAGCTGGAACACCAAGGCTCCTGGTACACACACACATGAGCACATTGACTAAATTTCATTAAATGTATATGATTTATTTCATTGTTATTACATTCTAGTTTCATCTTTGATTTGTCTGTTGACTGGAAATGTGCCACTTACAATATTACTATCATTATTTTGCTCCCTAGAGTTCCTAAATGGTTCTGCTAATCACAACCACTTGTCCATGAAATACAGGGTTATTTCCATTTGAATAGCACTGTCACATTGTATTTCACATAGCATATGTTGTATTGTGTATATTTCTGTTACATTTCAGCCAGCTTATTTAGTAGAACATGTTTAGAGCAACAGTTTGCAGTCCTGGGGAAAAAAAGTGAGTTTGCAGTGGGCTCACTTGACAGATTTCCAATGGTTTTTACCACAAGGTTTTGGATCTATGCATAAAATAAGGTCTTCAATTAACATAAGCCGGGGAGAGTTTAAGTTGAGTGTCGGATTCGGAAAATAGCAAAAGTGCTTTGATTTGTGGAGATTGTTTTGTTGTATGAAACGTGTCAAAGTCATAAGCTCTTGTTTGCTACACAGCTTTTTATCTTAATCTATCCAAAACACACAATCTGTGGTGGGAACCCTTGTGGAAGTAACTTTCAGGTTGGCCTATAAAGACGTCATTGCTGTTGTCATCACTGTTAACACTCCATTCAACTGGCCTGGGGTTGTATGGTAGGGAATGGTAATGACAGGATTATGCCAGTAGGGGGAAGCAGAGACAAGGAGAAATAGAAGTTAAATTATGGTGACTTTTCCAGCAGCTTCAAGGTGTGGCTGGTAATAAATGGGGAGGGAGGACACATCCCAAATGAACAGAAACCCGACAATCCTGAGGCTTCCATAAACGAGAGACAAACTGAATACTATGCAAAAGATATGTATTATACTATAATATTTAACCACTTAATTCCTACATACTTCATTGACCGGGGTCCCCCAAGGGTCCTCTCCTTTTTGTATTCTACACCAAATCTCTTCGCTGAAAATAACCAATCTATAAGCACTTACACATTACATTATGGGCTTGCAGATTGGCAATTTTTGCTGAATGTTTTCCTGAGAATAGGGATGCTAACTAACTATACACTATATGTGACAGTCACTGCAAGTGTGTGTGTGTGTGTGTGTGTGTGTGTGTGTGTGTGTGTGTGTGTGTGTGTGTGTGTGTGTGTGTGTGTGTGTGTTTGTGTACACGTGCGTGTGTGTGTTTTACCTCTGTCAGCTGGCCAGTCTCTAAAGATCTTCAGTGGACAATCGGCATCGTCCAGGATAACCTCTTTACCCGTCTTCTCGTCTTGCTGCAGAGGAAAATATCACATCAAACAAACTTCAGAATTTTACAAACAACCACACAATATACACCTACAACTAATCTGCTGTGTATTCACATAAATTAAAAAATAAAAACTTGATCAACTTTCACGACAAGTGAAAGATCCGAGTAAACGACCCTGGTCAACAAACGACAGGGTAAGTGGGCAAGTACATAGAGTGCAAAGAAAAACTATTTAGTGCCACAAAATAACTAGGATACCAGATAAAACATCAAACCTAGCACCTATCTAAACAACATGCTAAATAATGTCTATCTAAATAAAATTCAATTCATTCTATGTGAACAAGTAACCAACCCATATCTGCATAACTAGCATCTATCAAAACAGATAGGCAACAATAAATTATACAAAGAGTTAGTGAGGCAGCTTATTATAGATACAGATTGACCATTTTCAATCAAAACGGCGACCAGTATTTAAATCGCAAGGCTTGACATTCAGGGCAGCATGTCTCCGATTCCCATGCCTGTGTCCAAACACTCAATAAATGTGCTAATGGACTTTCCTTGTACTCAGTCAGTTGTATTTTGTAGACAAGAAGTACAGTACGTGTGTGTGTGTGTGTGTGGGGGGGGGGGGAGAGGCAGTAAGGTCTCCTGGGGGGTTTTGATCTGATTGGCTCTGAGTACAACTGTTATTCTGTGCGATTGGTTAGAGCTGGTGTCTGTCAAAGAGCTGGGAGCAGCTGTAGACAGCAGACAGGGTGACTGGATACACACACACACACACACACACACACACACACACACAGAGCATCTGCTGCTACCACGGCACTTTGTCTGATGGTAATCGAATTGCATTTCTCCAAAGGCCAGCATGCTAAATACATTCCTGCAACTGCAATCTCTGCTGGTCTAGTTTTGTGTGTGTGTGTGTGTGTGTGTGTGTGTGTGGGGGGGGAGGGGGAGGTCTAGAGGAAGCAGCACCCATAAACACCATGCAATCGTATTAAAAGCATTCTTGGCATGCCCCATCTTCTCCGTTACCCCGGCGATGTGGTTTGACTGAGAGTCGACGTGGCCAATGATTGTTTGACGTACAGATCATTGTTTAGTTTTGTGCTTCTAATCACAAAGGCCAGACCTTTTCACTTCCAACTCACTGGAGCTCCTGCAGTTGCACCCAGACCTGTGTGTGTGTGTGTGTGTGTGTGTGTGTGTGTGTGTGTGTGTGTGTGTGTGTGTGTGTGTGTGTGTGTGTGTGTGTGTGTGTGTGTGTGCGCGCTGTGTGCATGTCGCCACTGTAAACTAGTTATTGTGAGTTAGATGGAAGCGACAGCTGGTGGTTCCAAGTAAGTAACGCAATTTCACTCAGCCAACCGGTTTGATGTGATTTTCACGTTGCAGCCAATGTTCCTCTGGGAAGGATGTGAGGCAACGACATCCAACAGTGCAGTTATTATTGAGACCCAAAAGTAACATCACAGCCATTTGGTGCATTCACATGCATTTTGACTATTTCTATAGACGAATCCACAGAGCG
The DNA here is from genome assembly GCF_963280865.1 of Gymnoscopelus braueri. Lineage (NCBI taxonomy): Eukaryota > Metazoa > Chordata > Actinopteri > Myctophiformes > Myctophidae > Gymnoscopelus > Gymnoscopelus braueri. The sequence goes on from NC_137616.1 coordinate 20,045,688, forward strand.
CTGCGGTGTCAGACTCCTGCTATGGTGTGCATTCTGACACCACAATTATGATTGCGCCAAGTTAGTGAACTTGATGCAATGTCATGTCATGCGATGTGTGATGTGTATGATCTTCTCTCACATCGAGTACTGTTTCACAAATTGGTCTTGCGCATGTGTGACAACACTCAAGCCCCTAGAAGAGCTATCTAAGAGAGCTATAAAGGTACCATCACTGCAGCATCCTCAAAAAATTATTTGTTTTACCTTTGTTAACTGGAAGCTCTTTAAACAAGCATGTGCCGTGTATAAATCTTTACATGGTTTATGCCCACCTCCTATGGGAATCTTTATAAAACGGAAGCCCGACACAGGCATCAGTACAAGGGTCGCACCAGAGGGGATTGTGAGGTGCAGTCTAGACGCACAGCCTTTGCGCAAAATTCCTGTTCAGTTCAAGGAAGCGCAATTTGGAACAATCTACCCACTAACATAAGAGAGTGTCCATCCTTTACATCTTTTAAAGGTCCAACTAAAAGGATGGATCATGGACAATCAAACATGCAAACATTTTTAAATAGGCTAAAATGTAGTTTTTTCGAGTTTTCTTGAGTGTCTTGTATTTTAGGTCAAAACTAGGCCTTTTTTACAGGTGTTCTTTCTCTTCTGTTTGTACCCTTTTAGTAATGTTTATACTGTATGTGCTCTTTGTGTAATGTTGCTTGTTTTCTGTATGGGGACTACGGATGGAAATTAGAATTCTTGCTAAATCCAATGCAGCATTTTATGTATGGTGTTCATTAATATGCACGGTCCCGTCCAAATAAACGTATAAATAAAATAAATGTAATGCTTATACTTGCGACCACATCCCAATATATTTTCTGAAGATAAAATTTGGGCCTTACATTTTAAAAATGTTCCTCCTGCTTGGATTTGAGCTCGACATTACAGCCATGTGCTGTCATATCTTAGTATGAGGACAGAAGATTTTCTTCCATGTTAAAGATTAAGATTACTCTCATCTTAACATCTTAGAAGTTTTAGTTTTCTTCAGAAGACCAGAGAATGAGAGAAATAAACTATGCCTCTATTATTTTATACTACAATATTGACAGGAGTTGTGGGTATCATCTACCGACCTACCTTTATAGTGTCCATCTATTCATCTTGTTGCACCGTTTGAATGGCTGCATAAACATTTCTCTTGTTTACATTGATGTTTGTGCTCCGTAAGGACCCCCTAAACTAAAATGACTTTTCTGTTCACACTCTTCCCTTGCGAGTTACAATTTTAACTGCATTACCCGTGCGATGCAGTACTCTCTCGGGTTCTCCTTCTCCAGGCCATACTTCTCCAAGGCCTCCACCACGGCAACGTCTGCCGTGTCTGAGGTCGACATCAGCATGGTCTTATAGGGAATGTTGGGCTTCAGACTGTCTGCGTAGATCCTCAACGTTCCTCCTGGAGAGAGAGAGAGACAAGAGTGAGGAGGGCAAGGTTGCAGAGAGGAAGATAACTTCTTGACTATTTATATGCAATATTAACGTACACAGTATGTATGAATTATAAGTCACATTACAATATACACTGTTAATGTACAGTATACTGTATGAAGTGTACATTAGGTCACACAGTAAGAAACTCTCAAATCACACATGCATGACACTGCAACATCTTAAGCCTGATTTATACTTTGTTGTGCACCGGTGTGCCATGCCAAAAATTGCAGCTCTACAAGCTCATTATACTTTGCAATGCGACACATTGTGAGCTTGCAGATCTACTATTTTTGGTGTGGGACACCATTGTACGACTACGTTTAAATCAAGCTTTAAGTTACGCAATGTTTTTCTGTTTAATAACATATCCACATGGAACAGTTTTTCCACACACACGAGAACAACGAAATTGCCCTCTCATGGCAGAGACGCTATGAAAGGGCAGAAAGAAACGCAAAGCCTCATTTATACTTTGTCAAAAGGGCGTGTTGCTCAATGACAGCAACTGAAAGTTATTTTTTGTATATAGTATAAATTGGCCCCATGTCACAGCTGTGGAGTCACATTTTCAAAAAGTTCAGTTTTCACTGTCCACACAGTAAAAGGAAAACGGCATTTTCAAAAGAAATCCACTCCGGAGGAGTGGACGTTTTCAAAAGGTTTGTTGACCCAAAACACACAAAAATAAAACGGAAAGAGAAAGTTGTTTGTGTGAATGTATCCTCAGTTCCAATGAAAACATTTAACTTCGAAACGCAGCCTTGCTTTAGTCTTGTAAACAGAATTTTTAGAGCACTTCTATAATTGCCATATTACACACAGCAGGATCAGAAATGTGCATGGGTGCGTGTTCCTCTGAGACACAGGTTGCAGGGGACAGTGTCCCTCAGAAAGACAGATTGCAAGCGACTGTTACTCTGAGACACATGTTGCAGTGGACAGTGTCCCTCTGAGACACAGGTTGCAGGGGACAGCATCCCTCTGAGACACAGGTTGAAGGAGACAGTGACCCTCTGGGACACAGACTGCGGGGACAGTGTCCCTGTGAATGACAGAGTGCAGGGGACAGGGAGGAGCCGTGTCACTTAGACAACTATAATGAGTAAGCAGGTAATTGTCTCCGCCAGGCCGAAAGGCATGGCGAGAGAGTATGTTTTACCCTCCGTCCGTCCGTGTGTGTGTCCGTGTGTGTGTCCGTCCTGTCCGTGTGTTACCACCAAATGTCCGGCACCGTTGGCCCGTTCGCTGCGAAACTGTGCACACACACTCCCTGGATGCCAATTCAGAATCTCTGCCTCAATTTTTTCACATGGGCCTGTTATAGCGCCACCTGGAGGCCGATTTGTGCAAAACCCATTTTTTGGGCGGTGAAACCGCCCCTATAAGTGAGATTTGGAAAAATGTACAAATATCTTGGGCAGTGAAACCGGCCCTAAAAGTGAGGTTTGGAAATTTGTACAATTATCCTGCGCTGTGATTGGCCAATCACAATCTATTCAGGACTGTGATTGGCCAGTGTCACATGACACATGTGCATAGCCCTATATAAGCAACCATAACTTTACAAAAACCATAAATTGGTTTTTGTAAAGTTATGGTTTCGTCCATCATAAAGAGTGTTTCAATAAATGTATTTATCTTTTGTACATGATTGGTTGACTCCATTCAGTATTGTGATTAGCTAGCAAGACACCGCCCACTTCACACAGGGTGTGATTTTTTACATTACTCCTACAGATTTTATCCAAACGTCATGCAAATCGGTACACAGTATCTCTATAGTCATGTGATCAACACGTATCTGTCCGATTTCCCATATTCCATCCTCATTGGCTAAGGTTTGCTTCCAAAATTTGCAGGATTGGTCCGTTTTGAACAAAACGCCTCAAATCATGAACGCAGCTTACGATTTCCGTGAAATTTCACAAACACATTCCCACTAGGCCAAGGATGAAATGCCACCCTTTTCACATTGGCCTGTTAAAGCGCCACCAGCAGGTCTAATTTAGCAAAACACATTTTTGGAACAAAATGCCTCAAATCATGAATGCAGTGTCCGATTGCCGTGAACGACCTAAGAATAAATGGCACCCTTTTCACATTGGCCTATTATAGCGCCACCAGGAGGCCACAATAACGTGCCTGACCTGGCGGAGACCTGTGCTCCGAGGAGCACTTTTCTAGTTGTTTCTGCTGTCCTGGCCAAGTCTCCCTTGTGAAATAGATCTCACATCTCAATGGCACTTCCTGGTTAAATAAAAGGAGAAATAAATAATTAAGGGGCATTCAGCGTGATGCTCCAGGATCCTTCAACAGGACATACGGCGGAGTTTTGGGGCCTGTATGTCATGTTGTGGTTGGACCGAGGGACTACAAACAACACAATTCTCTTTGTACTCAAGTCGGCACACACGACGGCTGCGGTTGCCCTTGTGTTCTCAGAGTGGAATTCGGTGGCAGCACTTCATACGACTGACTGGCCCTCGTCTGTCTTTGTTCTGCTGACTTTGTGCAGAGGAAATGTCTAATTCTGTGCTTTGCGTCAGTGCAGAAATCGCCTTTAGAAAAATCCCACAACACACAAAAACAATGTTCTGTGGTGGAGGACGCTGCATAGGGGGGAAAAAAGCCAAGAGGAAACCCGTTTGAAATGCCATGACACACAAATAGTGTTTTGAAATGGAAACCAGCCTCATTGTCTGACCACATTGTGCATGTAGTTTGTCTGAGAGAGTAATAGGGTTAGTGTATCTATCTATATATACATCTATCTAAGGTTATTAGTGTATGTATCTATATATCTTATACATACATAATATATATATATATATATGATGTGTGTGTGTGTGTGTGTGTGTGTGTGTGTGTGTGTGTGTGTGTGTGTGTGTGTGTGTGTGTGTGTGTGTGTGTGTGTGTGTGTGTGTTAGATAATGTTATTTAGGTAATTGAGTCACAGCGAGTTACCCACTAAACACACAGTCCCTGTGTGAACGCCTCCACACTGGTGTGGATATTTATGTCCATCTGTCTCCCTTCGTTTTTCTGCTTCATAGCTACTAGAGTGAGTGTGTATGTGTTTGCATGCGCAAGTGTGAATTCCACAGCCCCAACTCGACACACACCGTCTCACACATACATAGTACAGGATTTTAATATGGAAATAGAAAGCATTTGTCGATACCGACGGTGGTGGGCTTGGGATGGTATTTGATAATATTGAATAGTGTGATGTTTCCACAATATCCTGGATGAAAATATTGTATACTGTGATAGAGTTTGGCAGGGCAACATTGCAATATCATTTTTGGGATATCACCCAAGCAAACCTTAGACACACAGACACCACACACACACACACACCAGAATCAGGCCTGCCATCATTGCTCTTGAACTCCTGCATACGTTTCTCCAGTTTCTGCTGCCGTCTCCTCTTCATGACCACCTCTGGGTTGGAGATGGTTCTGGTAAAACTGGTCTCTGGCATGTCTTTGTACACCTCTGCCGCCAGGCGACTGTTTTCTCTACAACACACACAAAAACAGAAACGTTCATCAAGACATTCATGAATTGGGGTGCTCAGGTGCTGGGTCAAGTTCCTGTTCACCACCATGGAGACTAGGGGATCAAATCCTTTGCGGTGCTTCCAGATTGGCCGGCCATCCATACGAGCACAATTGGCCATGTTCGCAGGAGGGCAGTGGGCACCTGTCAGCGGGGGTGTTAAACGGTGGGGAAGTAGGATGTGTTGCCACATGCGCTACATCCTCCTAGTGACTCTTTAATGGCATATGAACCAGTAGGTGTCAGCAGTGGCAAGATTACACACAAGTGTGGAGTTATTTCGGGAATTGGAATGACTAAATTGGGAGAAAACGGGGGGGGAAATAATTGGCAACTCTAAATTAAAAAATAAATAGATTTAAAAGACATTCATAACTTTCTAATAAGAGACCACCAAAATACCCTGGATTTTAGATGAATGGAGAAACAGAGAGAAGAACAGAGAGTAATAGGAGGACGATAAGATTGTACAGTACAGTAAAGTAGTCAGAGTTAATTTATCAGTTTCGAACTCTGAGAGTGAACCCTTATGGGAGCAAATGGTTCCATTTAAATAGACCTTTATTGATCCCACAGGGAAAATTCAGGCGCCTGAGGTAGCACAGCAGTCACCGTACAGATAAGAGTGAGTGAAGTACTTTGAGATACAGTCATAGGAAGAAAAAAAATAATTGACTGAATCCCACCCTAGGCTAAGGCAAAATAAGTAAGCAAAAATGTATGCACGCAGAATTACATGCAATCAAATGTCGCTACAACATCACAGAAATCGTTGCAGAGTCAACAATATATAGAGTACAGTAACCGCACTCTACAGTGTTACTGCTGAGTAGAATACACAGAGGATAATAAACTACAGTCTCCGTGTAGAGTAGACTGTCAGAGTCGGTATTGTGCTGGTGTTACTCCGGGGCAGTCAAAAAACGTTTTTACACTCTCAGAGTTAAATTAACACCATGTTTTACTGTGTGGGAGAGGGAAACGTGTGAAGTGAAAAGTAAAGAAAGTGAAAGACAAGGATTAGAGAGTAGAGGTGAACGGACCCCCAGGGGACAGAGCTAGGTCAAAGTTCAGATCACCCTGTTCTTTAAAAAAGAAAGGACAGGTCGTCTCCAAGGAGGGAAAGATAGATGACCATGTGCGGGTGTGTGTGTGTGTGTGTGTGTGTGTGTGTGTGTGTGTGTGTGTGTGTGTGTGTGTGTGTGTGTGTGTGTGTGTGTGTGTGTGTGTGTGTGTCGTTACCCGTCCTCTCCGCCTAGCGTTGGTCCGTCTCCATCGGGGATGCGCTCCTTCTGTCTCTTCTGCTCTTTCTTTTTCTCTTTCTTGGACAGTGTCCTCTTGAAGTTCTGGATCACACCATCTTTCTCTGGACCGTTACTCTGACTCTTCTGTTGGACAGAGAGAGAGGGGGGGGGGGGCATTAGTTTTAGATCATGAGGCAATATGTATGTCTGTGTATCGATTGTACCTTTTAAGGTTAGAGAATGAATGTAGTCTATGAAATCAAAAAGTCTTCAACGGTATAGCAGTGCAAGGATGTGTGTGTGTGTACCTTAGGCAGTACGTCGTTTTCATTCTTGAGGACAAAGCGCCCCTCTCTGTCATCTTTGTTCCAGTTGAGTTGAACCACCAGAGGCTTCTCATCCAGGTCCAACTTACGCTCTTCTAACGCAGAGAGAGAGACAGTTATATTCAGACACACACACACACACACACACACACTCAGTCTGTGTGTGAAATCTCACCCCCGCTGACGTGGACTTCGTAGAGGGAGTATTTGGGCGAGGACAGCATCCTCATGTCTGGTCGGAACTTCTCGGCCAGCGTCTCTATCACATCCTGGGTGGTGGCGGTGCTCGATACGCGGATGCACTTGGTGGCAAAGTTCCCCGCCACTCGGTCCTGGAAGTAGAAGCGCATCACCCCATGGAACTCCAGGTCCTGAATGGAAAGAGAGAGAGAGAGTTTAGTCATGATCGTGTGACTCTGGATGTCTCGTGTCCACATTCGCTGACCTCTTTCAAGAAGCATCTAAATGTTCTTACTTAATAATAAACGATAGATACTGTAGGAAAGGGCTTTTTAGTGCATTTGGAGAAATGTTGATCTTTTACTTGACCACACTTGTGGTCAAGTAACCTTGAAATGAAAGACAAGAAAATTCAAACAGAGTACAGATTTTGTAAGTGAAATCTTCTCAGCGTCATGGTCCAAGAACATGAAGCAGTCAGCCTTTTGTGAACTGCTTCCAGTTATTATACAGTCACCGTCTCTCGCACACACACACATACGTATTTGGTACAGAGGGATCTGAAGTTAAACAAGACCAGGAGACCTGGTTCTGCCAGACCCAGAATGAAGTCCTAGTATGTAACACACCTACTAGCCTGCTGCAACCCTCCTGATTTCGTGTATAAAGGGGCGTGTGTATAGAGCCGGCGAGAGACGGCGCCTGATCCCATTGGTTCACCGATCTGTCCGTCAACCCCCGCCCCGTTAACACAACATTACGAGCGACGCCCACTGCACTCTGGTTGGTTGGGAAATGAAACACTTCCTCATACCCAGTACAGGCTATAGTTGGGCCAGGCTTTTATTTTTTAGCAAAACTAAGCAATAAAAGCCTGGAGATCGAGGCTACACACCTACAAACCACTTTATAACTGAAGTTCATGATGTCATGAATAGTTTGTGACGAAAGGGGACGTCACGAACTTTTTTTTGGCTGGGGCCGGAGGACAAATGGCCCCTGCCCATGTATGGACGAAACAGGTACAAAGCCTCATGTAAGCCCGACCCCTTGGGTCTGGCAAAGATGAAGGAGAAGAAGGAGGAGGAGAGGAAAGGAGGTGGGAGAGAGAGGTGAGACAGATTGCTGTAGCCAGAGGCTATCACTACTGCTAGCTGTGTGAATGTCAGATGCACCCGACGAGAGAGAGGGGGAGAGAGAAAGCTAGGGAGAGAGTAACAGATACAGTGAAACGGGGAGAGTGAGGAAGCGAGAACAATGAAAGAAGCTCGCCAGTCCTTTGGCTACAATGTGAGTTAGTAGAGCTGTTCCTATTCTATTGTAGTTGATTATTCCGCCATTGTACTGCTTGATAACTCAATACACAACACACCCATGTCATGACCATGTACACCATGGCCTACAAACACACACACACACTAGGTACATTAAAAAAGACAGTAAGACAAACATGCACAAGTCATGACAGACGGCCACACACAACAAAGCCATATACAGACAATACATACACAACTCACATCATGTATTACAGAGACACACGACGCATACACGATACAGACAACACACACGCGTACATTGCAGACACACATGCATAAAGGCAAACAAGATTTCAAAGACTACTTGACAATGACCTACACATACATGTACATTATGTACAGTGAAATATTGGTGTGGCAGACTCCGCCAGACTGTGATTGTACACAGTATAATAATAAAAGTAATGTAATAATAGCTATAATACAAGTAAGGTACCACTAGTAGTAAATACGTACAGTATTACAGTTAGACATAAAATGTAAAAACCTAATAAGTGTGCACAGATGTTAGTGTACATACACACACACACACACACACACACACACACACACACACACACACACACACACACACACACACACACACACACACACACACACACACACACACACACACACACACACACACACACACACACAGCAACTGTAAGAAACAAAGTACTGCACTCCTCCTGACCCAGTTTGACCCTCAGCTCAGACCCTCCTCACTATGACCCAGGGGGGTGCTGTCACCCAATTGGTCAGACCTAGCTGACCAATGGGGTTAAAGAAGAAGTCCAGGGGTCATCAGATTGGTTCTCCTCTCAAACTGAAAGAGGGGCCAAATAATATAGACAACAATACCAACCAATCCAATACGTTTGTCACATACACACACATTGTGTGACAGTTTCTTGGGGGTGGTCAAATTAGAGCTACTGTATATGATTTGGAATTAAATTATCATTCTACCAAATATTGTTATTAGCCAATTATCATTAGCCTTGGACCAAAATAGTCATATTCCTTTTTTCTATCCCGCACCCCCAGGATGCTCCGCACACCCTTCCCCCACTATATATTCACGATTAAACTAGACAATATACTCAATACATTGTACAGCCCTAACATGCATGTCTACCTTTTTTTTATAATGTTTTATTTTGGGGTCTTGAGTGAAAAATTTGCTACTGGTCTAAAAGCCACATTTAAAAGAATAAAACACGTCAATGCCATTCAATGAGTGATCAGTGACTATCTGTGATATAGGAATGACCCAATTCCAATGTGCACTCTACTCTCCAACGTGCATGTGTGGGAGAATGAGTGTGAGAGAGAAAGACGAAAGAGTGAGAGACACTTTATAGATTCTTTTTTCTCTCATCGCCATCATCTCTCTCCTTTCTTTCTAAAACATCACATGATCAGTAACGTCAACACAATGTATGACCCGTGTGTGTGTGTGTGTGTGTGTGTGTGTGTGTGTGCGCGTGTGTGTGTGTGTGCGCGCGCGTGTGTGTGTGTGTGTGTGTGTGTGTGTGTGTGTGTGTGTGTGTGTGTGTGTGTGTGTGTGTGTGTGTGTGTGTGTGTGTGTGTGTGTGTGTGTGTGTGTGTGTGTGTGTGTGTGTGTGTGTGTGTGTGTGTGTGTGTGTGTGTGTGTGTGTGTGTGTGTGTGTATATTTGCACTCATCCATGCAAGAGTGCACCCTGACTAGCTCCACGTGACGTGATTGGCCGGTGGCCCTGTCTGTTGTAGTGAGGGAGAAGGGCATTGGCTGAGAGCCAGGAAGTGAAGTGTGCCGGAGTGGCATGACTATGTGTGATGAGGACACATGTGGTTATGTCACGACAATCACACACAAACACACACACACACAATGAGGCATTTCCGATGTACTGTCTGCTTATTAAATAGTGCTGCCCATAACAAGTCACCAGCACCACATTTACACAAGCATTCACACAATGAATGGACCGCACATGAGTGTAAACATTATCATGATTCAACTTTGAGGTTCAAATGTTAGACATAAATATGTATTAACATTTAAATTAATGTTCACTCATATCAGTGAATCTCACCCCAACCAGTCACACAAACACACACCCACCCATAAAGAGGTGAGGTCATTGTGTAAACATGCAAAACAGCTGAGCTCATAGGTGAGTCAGAGGATAGGGGTGTGTGTGTGTGTGTGTGTGTGTGTGTGTGTGTGTGTGTGTGTGTGTGTGTGTGTGTGTGTGTGTGTGTGTGTGTGTGTGTGTGTGTGTCTGTGTGGTATGTGTACTAAAATCAACAGACTCGCTGTGTATGTTATTTGAATTGAAGCTAGTCTTATATCCATAAAAGCCCACAGCAGCACAATAAAATATCTCTCTTCCTCCCTCCCTGTGCCTCTTTGTATAGCACTCTCACCTCTCTCCCTCCATCCAGTTGCCTACTTCTCTCTCCATTTCTCCCTAGGGTAGCAGTGTCCTGCTGGCTGCTCTAGTGTGATTAATGCTCACACAACAGCAGTAGCACACACACACTTTTTATCATTTCTCACACACACACACACACACACACACACACACACACACACACACACACACACACACACACACACACACACACACACACACACACACACACACACACACACACACACACACACACACACACACAGAGGTGCTGACACATGGACAGGGAGGATGTAAAATAAACCACAGGCTAAAATGTTTGTTCATGATGAAGGCATGACATGCAGAGCAGAGGAATAGCACAAGCCAACAACAAAATAAGCTATTACTAACAACAATAATGGGGGTGACTAAACACATGCTGTCAAGTGTCTAGGTTGGCCCTGATGTACTGTACGCCTTCCCCTAGACCCGTACACGAGCCAAGAGGGGTTTGTCCCGACTCCTGAGTAGTGTAAATACAGTAATAGACCTGTATAACTTAACGGGTCTAAAACAATGCTGGAATCAATGTAGGACACACTACACACTTGATTATGGATCAAAGCTTTATTGATCACTAAGGGGGAAAGTTTTATTGATCACTAAGGGGGAATAAGTCCTTTGAATTAACATATCATGTCCGGATTGGGATTGGACACAGATTTCAGTTTTATAACTGCTAGTAGAGATTAATAACCACTACGACATACAGTAGGTGCGTCTGCGAACATTAAGGCATGATAGGCTATTGTAATCAATTCACCAAATTGTGGGCACTTGTCACACACTTTCAGAAACAGCAAACACGTTGAGAGACATAATTATGTTCAGCTCTGAATGCATCAACTGAAAAATAAACTAACAAATCTGTCAGTATAGATTCATTTGATCATAATTTCCCATTTCATGTGAAGGTAAAGATTGTTCCATCATAGCATGTGGTTCGGAGTGATCCGTTCTCCGGACAAGCCCGGGCTTGTATCTAAAACATTACAAAACCTTATAAGCTTATTAAAACGAGTCTATGGAATAAGATCCAAGTATGAATCATTCATTTGATCTAGCAAGAGAGCGCGTTTCTCAGCACCAACCACAGCCGGCACAAAGAGAGAAAGAGAAGCGGTCTTTAAATTAGTTTTATGGTACACAATATTTAACAAACATTTTCGATTTTCGAATATATGTATTTTTCTTTTTTTCCAAAGTCATATTCAAATGTACATTTTGGCCAATTTTGACAGCCTTAGTGTGTGTCACAGCGCTACATCACTGAGGCAGGAGGCCTAATCCTCTGTCTGATCCCACTGTCTGAGGAGGGAGGGGGGGGGGGGAAGAGAGAGAGAGAGAGAGGAGAGAGAGAGAGAGAGAGAGAGAGAGAGAGAGAGAGAGAGAGAGAGAGAGAGAGAGAGAGAGAGAGAGAGAGAGAGAGAGAGAGAGAGAGAGAGAGAGAGAAAGACAGAGAGAGACAGACAGACAGACAGAGGAAGCTTGCCATGTCTATCTTAGTTCAATTTAATGGCTTTATTGGCTTACATGTCCCATCAGCAAAGCCAAAGTTTTTTATACAATGGGGAATCATTAAAACAACAGTAAATCTCTCTTTCTTCTTTCTTTTTCTCTCTCGCTTCCTGTGTTTCAGTACTGCTGTGGATACACCCACTGCTAATAACCCTCTGGTTAACTATAGAAACCACAACAGTACACTCACAGTTACGCCCTTGTGTATGTGTCCTGTAACTAGGAATGGCGCAATGGTCAAGCCTCCCCTCATCACATGACCTAGGCACACCAGGGTCACACCGCACACTTCCTGCTTCTGGTTCAATCACAGCGTGGTGTTTGGAACACACTTTGTGGTGGGGAGCCAGCTAGCTACATTAACAGACAACAAGCAGTCAACATTAACAAATGACGATTGTGGCAATGGAAATGTCTCTGTGCACTGTGCAGTCAATTATATCCATCATCAAGGAACATGGGATTACTGTCACAGACCTGATACAAACACAGAGGCAGCCCATGTCCTCGACTCCCGGGATTCACTGGCACATACCAAGCTTTCACAGGGTTGGTGCCACAACTGTATGCTGCCGTCATAATGATGGCGCGTCACTCGACCCCAAATAAACAAACTAATAAATACAATAAATAAAAAGGTTTTGTGGTTTTATGGTTCATTCGAAAAACGTTTGAACCTTAATGAATGGCTTCAGAGCAGTGGCGGAGCGTCCGGGGAGGCCAGGGAGGCGGCCGCCTCCCGGCCCGCGACCCTCGCGGGCCCGTGCCGTCAGATAATAAATCGGTAAAATCAGGCAAAAATAAGAATTAAACAACATAACCCTAACCTAACCCTACCCTAACCCTAGAACCGAAATAAAGTGACAAAAAGCTCCCCAAAAAGTGACCGAATCCGCCACATCCGCAAAAAAATTCGCACGCGTGTGGGTGCGCAGGGGGGGCCTGATCACTGTGCTGTGCCTCCCGGCCCGGCTTTCAGTTGTTCCGCCACTGCTTCAGAGCCAGCCTTAGACCACATACTGACAAAGCTTTTTGTTTGCTTCTTTTGTTGTTGCTGTCAATTGTTAGAATTGTACATTGTTCAGCCTTGGTGTGAGGCTATTGTTGAGTCCATCAGCAGTGGACAGCTAACACTAAGCTAATCTGATATGTGATTTGCAACTCTGGCTGTGTGTTTGTCTCCATGCACAGATTACTGCTGTGAAATTTTGACTGTGTTGGTGTGTTGCTTTGGCAATGTAAACTTATGTTTTCTCATGCCAATAAAGCCATTTGAAGTGAAGTGTGTGTGTGTGTGTGTGTGTGTGTGTGTGTGTGTGTGTGTGTGTGTGTGTGTGTGTGTGTGTGTGTGTGTGTGTGTGTGTGTTTATATATGTGTGTGTATGTGTATATATATGTGTGTGTGTATGTGTATATGTCACAGTACGTTTGGAGAACCAGTACGATTGAAGACAGAGCGCTCGTTTTTAGGCACGGGGCTCCTTCGGGGCGAGGCGGGGCTTTTCGAGACAGGGTTTATTAGCGAGGCTCGCGAGGAGGAGGAGGAGGACGCGGCGCTGCGAGGCGGGGGTTTATTACGCGAGGCTCGCGAGGAAGAGGAGCCTCCTCCTCCTCCTCCTCGCGTAATAAACCGTCCTCCTTCTCTCCTTCTCCTCCTCCTCCTCCGAGGAGAAGGAGAACGCGGAGAGGCGGGGCTTTGATGCGCCGACGCAGACCTGTCTTTTGTTGTTCCCCCCCCACATAGCAACCAGGAAGCTACGCTAGGGGAACCATAATATCTATGAGGGGAACGCTGAACACGCGTTCACACGCACACGCTTGTCCATGACGGAGGCGCGCCGTCTTAGTAGAGCTTGAGGCCGAGGAAGCGCGCGAGTGCCCGCGCTGACCGGCCGATGCTCTACTAGACGACTCAGCGCCGTTTGAGTTGTAAACCGATAGGGACAGAATAGTTCTTTTCATGGATCACTGTGTGTGTGTGTGTGTGTGTGTGTGTGTGTGTGTGTGTGTGTGTGTGTGTGTCAGGGAGAAAGTAAAACAAAAGCCAGAACACAATAAAAGTATCTAAACAGTCCTGCTTTCAATAAACCAAAAAAAGCATGAGCGCGTGCACGTGTGTGTGCGCTTGTGTGTGTGTGTGTGTGTGTGTGTGTGTGTGTGTGTGTGTGTGTGTGTGTGTGTGTGTGTGTGTGTGTGTGTGTGTGTGTGTGTGTGTGTGTGTGTGAGACTGTGTGGCCATATGCACAAGCCTGGCTTGTGGCTCCCTCTAGTGCTGGGTGGGTGGTAAAAACGAGTGCGCTTTCTTCAATCGTACTGGTTCTCCAATCATACTGTAACATATATATATGTGTGTGTATGTATGTATGTATGTATGTGTGTACGAAATTTAGGTTTTATTTATTTTTCACCATTTTACACCTGTAAACCTGTGATGTGAGTGACAATAAAGAAGTTGAAGCTTAAGTGGTGTAGTCACAGGTGTGTTGGGATGCGGAGGGTTAACTGAATGTAAGCGGGCGTCTCACACAGGGAGTGCTTATTGTGTTTCATGCGATAACCTATTCCATCCACCACGGCTTGCCAACTTGGACGGCATGCTCGCCGACGCACGAGGTAATCGGCTGCCCGTGCGAGCACTCGCTCGGCTGGCGGCCGGCCTACTCTGGCGTTGTTTAAAAGAAACTAAAAAGTATCGCATTTGTTGTAAAACCTTGCACATTATGCTAGACATTGGTTGAACCAAACGAGTGCTCCTTCCAAGCTCAACTGCAGTGGGAATCGCTTACCATGCGGGTTAACTTGATGCATCATTCACCATCGAATAAAGGCTTCTCTCTCTCTCTCTCTCTCTCTCTCTCTCTCTCTCATCTCTCATCTCTCTCTCTCTCTTCCTCTCTCTCTCTCTCTCTCTCTCTCTCTCTCTCTCTCTCTCTCTCTCTCTCTCTCTCTCTCTCTCTCTCTCTCTCTCTCTCTCTCTCTCTCTCTCTCTCTCTCTCTCTCTCTCTCCTCTCTCTCTCTCTCTCTCTCTCTCTCTCTCTCTCTCTCTCTCTCTCTCTCTCTCTCCCTCTCCATGTGACTCACATGCGTGCACTGCCTGTAAGCAGCCACCCGAGTGCGCCAGAGTGCAGAATTTAGACACTAATGCTCTCATTACAACGCACGTACACACACACACACACACACACACACACACACACACACACACACACACACACACACACACACACACACACACACACACACACACACACACACACACACACACACACACACACACACACACACACACACACACACACACACACACACACACACACACTTCTCTCCCCATCACGGTGAAATAACACGGATTACAAGTCTGTAAATACACAATATTTTCGAGCTGCGTTCGCTTCCAGCGTTCGCGCGTCTTACTTGTTATCATTGATCAGTATTTGAATTGCCATTTGGCATTGGAATGGCCAAATGGCAGTAGTACTTTACAGCTGACATGCTTGTTCAATCCTCCAGCTATGTGAACAAAAAATAAAATAAAAACTTGATCACAAAGAAAAAAATGTATCAGTATTTTTTTGTATACAAAGCTGTGCTGGGCCAGCTACCAACTTAAACAAGTAAGACGCGCGAACGCTGGAAGCGAACGCAGCTCGAAAATATTGTGTATTTACGGACTTGTAATCGTGTGTGTGTGTGTGTGTGTGTGTGTGTGTGTGTGTGTGTGTGTGTGTGTGTGTGTGTGTGTTTTGCAGGCTGTGTCTAAATTCCTGCACTCTGGCGCCCTCTGGCCCTCTACTAGGCAGTGCATGACACAGAGACACACACGGAGATACACACTCACAACCCAAGCAGAGTTACATAGTAAGCTCCACTTGGTCGGAGGCCTCTCTCTTCATAGCTTAAGCTTTTCCATCATACCCACCGGCCCATTGCACACAGCCCTAAACGGTGTCCAGTGAAATCCAAGCACATTTTTAAGGAGGCACACACAAGAGGTTACGGTTGTTTCAGTTAATCAGTTACTGTAAGTTAAGTTTCAGTGATGCACAATTTGTTCTTGGATCACATCATCATAATCAAAATACCCACTCTGCTTGCAGGCTCATGTTACCGCATCTTTATAAAAAAATAAAAACAACTTCCTGTACATGAAAACTAGGATGTTCCTAATTCAAGTATATTTTCAAGGATTTCCAGCATCTGCATAAACCCTGGAAGGCGGTAAGAGAGCAGGGGAGAGAGCAAGACAGAGAGAGAGTGGGGGGGTCCCTAAGGACCACTGTGTTTAATCAGCAGCTGTAAGGAACTGTTGAGATGAACAAAATCGATAGAGAGAGAGAGAGAGAGAGAGAGAGAGAGAGAGAGGAGAGAGAGAGAGGAGAGAGAGGAGAGAGAGAGAGAGAGAGAGAGAGAGAGAGAGAGAGAGAGAGAGAGAGAGAGAGAGAGAGAGAGAGAGAGAGAGAGAGAGAGAGAGAGAGAGAGAGAGAGAAAGCATGGCAAAAAGAGAGCGAGAGAGTGGTAGAGCAAAAGAAGTGGAGAGATGGACATTGACAGGAATCCTATACTGGCCCTGTACCTTCATCTTGTTGGATACAAGTAGAACGCTTAGCACAGCACTATCCACAAACACACACACACACCACACACACACACACAGTACACACTCGCGCACAAAGAGCTATCCAGTCCAGAGCAGCACACAGAGGAACGCGGGATCAGAATGAGGAAAGACAACAGACTTAGTTGAAAAGATGTGTTTACGTTATGCTAAGCGTAAATGTAAAGAATACTTGAACAAATGAACAAAGAGAGGGGGGGTAAGGCAGGAGAAGCCTTCTTTCTCTCTGATGAGTCAGAGAGAAAGAAAAATTATTTCAGGGAAAAACATCTCTCTATTGCTCTCTTCTTCTGATAGAAAGAAAAAGAAAATAGTTAAAAGAGAGAGGAGTTTCCATAGGCTAGGGTTTACTTACACACAAGTCACTGGGATACCGTTATCTTTATCTCTAGATTCAGCACAGGGAGCAGTGTGTGTGTTGTGTGTGTGTGTGTGTGTGTGTGTGTGTGTGTGTGTGTGTGTGCTGTGATTTACTGCTGGAATGTGGGTCACCGAGGGCAGCCGTTGTCATGTATGCAGTGCCATGGGTAACTGTTACCTGGGAGACGCAAGTCCGGTTGACGAGAGCCGAGTTGATTCAAAGTGAACAGAGAGCCGTTGTGTATGCGAAAATAACAGCATGACACATTCAATAAACATAGCCAGGATTTTTATAATAATTATTCATTCTCTCTGTGCGGCTTCTCTTTGATGGTTTACCCCAGGCCAACACACTAACTAACACAGACCAATATGCACACACACACCAAAAGCTGTTTTGCTTCCCCCACCAACTCTAATAATACCTAACGGCTCTTCCCCCCCCAACCCCCGCACCACCACACAAACGCACACAAAAACGTACCCACACACAGGGATGATAATAAAAATAGCAGTATTTTCCACACAAAGCAGCCTGGATAAGGCCTAATGCATGCCTCATAAACACAATCACTGTGATATGCATACTTTAAGTGCAGAGGCACAGAGAGCTATCAGGAACTCCAAAGACCTGCCTTTGATGTCGCAGCAGCTTGAGAGAGTGAGTGCATGCGCTTGTGTGTGGGCGTTGCATATCTATGAATGTCAGCGTGTGTATTCTGCTCTCCCCTCCAATACAGCTCCTGTACACATTTTTTTTTTCTCTCTGTATTTTACTCTTGCACAGTCAGACTTCTCTGAATCTATGCCACAGTAACAGTCGAGCTACAGTAGAAATTCCTTTTTGAGGACATGCTAGAAAAAGAGCTGTCTTCTTCTCTCAAAGTGAATCATCATTATTACCTACCTACTATTACACAGTATATGTTAAGTTACTACAAATGGTTTTCAACTGACAGCAATAACAGTTAACATAACCTGCTAGTAGCTATAATATCCAGCCAAGAAATAACTAGGAGAAATTATCTTGAGGAATTCTCTCTCCACCAACCTGCCATTATTGGCTGGCTTTATTGTCATGCTCAACTAGTTGATGATAGCTACATCACCAACCTATTTAGCCACTACACCTAATATTTAGGATGGGTGAAACGCAGAGAACAAATTTCACATAATTATGTACACATAAGAAACAATGTGTTAGAAACAAATACCTCAACAGAATGGGGGGACTAAATTATTATATATTATTAATTCGTCAAAGAACACACAAAAGTATAACAGACAGTGACTGACCACAGATGTCTGTTGAATAACCATGGACGTCAGATACAGCTCAGCCAATTTGGGGATTACCTGAGTTTTTCTCTGGCAAAGCCTGGAAATCCTGACTTGTGATTCAGACCCTCCATAGATGAAATTGATGAGGTAAGACTAAGACGGTGGATATGACCACCTGAGACTAGCCTGTGCCAACTACAAGATAAATATCAACCAACCAACAGAACCAACTCTCGACTGGAAGCGCCGAGAGTGATTGGATGAAACAGTCAATAAGACTACAATAGCATTAAGTGTCTTTATATAAAGCATGCTTTTATGCAATGTCAGCATTTATTAGTGTGGTTGCCCTAACAGGGCAACCAGACTATAGTAATCCTTAAGGCAACTCCGCACCAAACAGACTCGTCCAGACTATTGCAGACTACTCCAGACTGCAACAGACTGGTATTCGGTTGGCAAAAGTTACCATTTAAGTCTGTCAGCCGACTGGCCATTCATGTGCTAATTTGACTTTTAGCGTGCCAGCGTTGCCAGGTCTGCTTATTATAAGCGACTTTGGGCTTGTTTCCCTGCAAAGCCACTTAGGGATGTTCCCAGCGTTTTTTCTTCACTGACGTGCAGTGGTGTAAGTAACTAGTACATTTACTCAAGTACTGTACTTAAGTACAATTTTGAGGTACTTTTACTTTACTGGAGTATTTCCAATTGTCTATACTTGTACTCCACAACAATTATTTGAAATGTTTAGTTACTAGTTACTTTGCAGATATAAATCATTATGAAACATACATTAACCACTTTAGCCCTATTTTATACCTATAAGCTATTTGAAAATAGCAGATCTACAAGCTCACAACGTGTTGCGATGCACGCGTTCTGAGCTTGTAGATCTGCTATTTTCAAACATTTTTGTACTTTTACTTTTGGTACTTTAAGTACATTTTTATACCAATACTTTAGTACTTTTACTCAAGTAAATGTTGAATTCTGGACTTTTACTTGTAACAGACTCAGAGTACATCTATTGCATTCAAGCCTGGAATTTCGTCATTTTAGGGGCAAGGCCACTTGGCCTTTGGTGTTGTAATTTTTTGGAGGGCACAAAGGCCCTGCCCGGTCTTCCTGCCAGGGCAGGAAGGCCATCCAAAAAAATAATAATGATTTTTAAGTCCAAAAATGATTTTTAAGTCCACGGAAATAATGCATTTAACTTGAAGGTTAAGGATCATTGTATTTTAATATATTATAAGAATAGTATAACTATCTGTGAAATATAACCCATTTATTTCACAAAATAATGTGTTGGCAAATGACCAATATTTAGTTATATAGGTCTCAATATGTCACATTCAGCCCTGGACTTCACTGACTGAAGTAGGGGTCACATTAATCACATTAGATTCACAGAATGTATTTTACCCACAAGTTATTTTCATTCAAATGAAATGTGAATGAACTTGCACTAATAATGACTTTAGTTGATTTTTCACTCTTTAAAATATAGTATTTCTTAATTATTAATAATTACAGCTTGTAGATTGGCTATTTTCACGATTTTAAATTGTTTTTAAATAATAATAAAAAAGGAACATACAAGATTTCCACCCGACAGCCATAATATAATAGCCAATATATGGTTCTGTATCAGTATATGAGTCCGTTTTTGCGGATTTCATTCTAATTGGCTACTATGCCTGCATATGAATTTCATGAGCCTGGGTAGGTCACCCTGGCTTGGAGATATGCCCTGTAGCGCACACTCCGCCAGTGGTGTAAAGTAACTAAGTACATTTACTCAAGTACTGTACTTAAGTACACTTTTGAGGATTTTTTACTTTACTGGAGTATTTCTAATTTTCAGTACTTTTACTTCTACTCCATACATCTCTGAGGAAAATATTCTACTTTTACTCCACTACAATTATTTGAAAACTTTAGTTATTAGTTACTTTGCAGATATAAATTATTACATTATAAAACATACAGTAACCACTTTAGCTCTATTTTATACCTAGGCTATTTGAAAATAGCCGATCTACAAGCTCACAACGCGTCGCGAAGCGACGCGTTGTGAGCTTGTAGATCTGCTATTTTCAAACATTTGAGTACTTTTACTTTTGGTACTTTAAGTACATTTTGATACCAATACTTTTGTACTTTCACTCAAGTACATTTTTAATTCGGGACTTTTACTTGTAACGGAGTACTTCTACATTGCAGTATTGATACTTTTACTTAAGTAAAACATTTGAGTACTTTTTCCACCACTGCGCTCCACACAGCAGCAGCAGGTGAAAGCAATTCACTTAAACGAGGGTTGTGTTGCGCACCAAAACTGCGCAAAACTAGGTCAAATCAATCAATCTCTCTCTCTCTCTCTGGGAGCAACAACGAGAAACAGTGAATGTAGGTTTTCATAGACATGGTCGCTTGTTTCTCTCACATAATCTGGCAACACCGACAGCCCTTTGTTGTCACTGCCACTGCTCTGCCAGTCGGCTAAAAAGCTGAACATGTTCGGTCGGCTCTGGGTCGGCCGAAAAGGTCCCGACGGACCCCTAACCGACTGGCCGACGGACCCCTAACCGACTGGCCGACGCTTCCCGAAGCCAAATCGGCCCAAAGTCGGGCCGATTTGGATTGGTCTGGAGCCAGCTTTACACTTTATTATTATTCTGCTAGATAAACTTTATTTCAAACCGTAACTCCTCCCACAGTTTATTTTTCCCAATTTAGTGCTATATGCCAAAATGACCGGTCTCACCGGGAATCGTGCGCTTGTATAAGGCTAAGAGATTGGTTGCATAGTTTTATTGATATTGATTTATTAGTGCATTAAATTTCCCCATCCACTTTAATGAAAAAGTGAAAAAACTCAAATTCAAGTATTTTTTCCTCAGAAACCGTAAGAGCTAGAGTTACCAGATTTGGAGGGGAGGTTCATAATTTAGTCCGAAATTATTGAAAAAATAATTACACTAATCGGCCACATGGTGGCGCTATAACAGCCCACTTTACGTTTTGGCCTATAACTCTTGAACCGTAGGTCGTAAAATAAAAATCCCCTGGATTCCTTGGGTCACGACGCATCTCCCCATATAGGCCACGCCCATTTGCGTCAGGATAGATTTTCCGCCATTTTGAATTTTCTTCAAAACACACTTTTAGCTCCTCCTCCCATATATTTTGTCCAAATCTAACAAAAATCGGTACACATGATCTCTGGACCCATGCGATAAACATATCCAAACGGATATTTTGATAGTCCTTACCGTTCGTCCGTAATTGGCTTCCGAAGTTAGTGGGAGGGGGCCGTTTTATCAAAAATGCCAAAAATCACAAACAAAACGTCCAATCGATACCAAATTTGAATCAAATGTCAAGGGTGGTTTACTCAACGAATCCCCAAAATAATTTCCATTTTGACCCATAGGGGGCGCCACAAATGCACAAAACGTAACCGTTTGATGCAAAAACATGATTTTTGGGGGGATCAATCCTTTCTAAATGAAACGCAAGTGATCTCAGGAGTGACGTGACAATGTAATTGGCGCAGCCTCCGACGGTATTCCTCCCAGCGTATTCCTAGAGCCCGGCGGCCGCGACCCGCGACTCGCGTCGGCGCAACCACACTCTGCAATTGCCCTGAATTGCGACGCGTCTAGTTCATATTGGTTCTGTGTCTGCCCATGTGCTGATGGATGGGTGCTCTCGCACCCCTGGAGACCTGTGTCCTTGTAAAACTCTCTCTCTCTAGCTCTCACACACACACACACACACACACACACACACACACATAACCCCTCTCACCATAATAGGCTTGTGTCCTTGAGGCAAGTGTCAAAGGTCCACTCCTAACTAATCAAGTGAAACACACACACACACACCCTACCTCTTTAGCCTGCCTCTGGCTGTAAAAGGGAAAAGGAAAGGAAGGAAGGTCAAATAGGAGTGTGAGACAGAGAGGGGGGGGAACAGAGGTGAGGAGGAGGCGAAGTCTCCTGGGGACAGTCAAGGAGACACAGTGTGTGTGTGTGTGTGTGTGTGTGTGTGTGTGTGTGTGTGTGTGTGTGTGTGTGTGAGAGAGAGAGACCCTCCAAGCCTCTAACGTCAGCTTTTTCCCTCCTCCTTCAGGACAGCTCAGTAGCATGTTAAGCCCCTGCTACCCTCCATGGGGAACAGAAAATCTGTGTGTGTGACGGTGTGCGTCCCTGAAGCACAGTTGACATACAGCCTACATCATGTTTAGTGTGTTAAGAGTTATCTTGTAATGCTAGCGTACCTCTGTTGTACTGCTGCCTGGTACTTCATATAGAACTAGAGCATGCAGTGATATCAGAACATCACTGTGTGCTCTAGTTTCATATGAAGATGTACCAGGCAGCAACAGTGCCATCTTTTTAAACCCTGTAGCACTTTGAGTTTTGCAAAAATGTAAAGTGAATTATAAATCAATTAAAACACTTTTTTAATTATTATTATTATTTCTGCAGAGGCACGCCAGCATCGCAGGTTATGAGCTTTTTGTCCTAAGAACAAGGCTGTGTTTTCTTGGCATCTGCTAAATGCCTAAGACAATATATATATATTGTATATACCGCCATTTACTATTTCACTCTATTATCTTCCAGAACAAAGTATTGTTGATGTAACTAAATATCTTGGACTTCATTAACAACTAGCAACTAGCAAGGTGCACTCATAGAGGACAAATCCCTGACAGGAGCCACGGTCTACCTCCCTCTGTCTGTCTGGGATATGTGGTCTATCATTACCTATCATTATGGTGGAACCAGAGTGACACATCTTTGAGGGGGGGGGGGATACGCGGAATACTATATAAAGCAAAACAACGATTGACGATGGTTAGCCAGCAGCGTTATAACATTGTCATAAAGGAGGTTGTCGTTATGTGGATGTCAGTTATAACACACCTTGTTGATGTTAGAATCCTTTACAGATGTATAATATATGTACTTACTACATGTAGTTCCTGTGAGCTGCACATGTTTTCTCCGTCAGTGTTTATGAGACGTTGTGACAACGTAAATAGTCCATTTGTTTATACACACTCCATATGGAGAAACGGGTCACTGATCGTACTGCAGTTCTCATTGTTGTTACGCATGTTGTGCTTATGCTTAGCTGCAAGTTTCTCAAGATGAAATTCAAAATGTATTGAATTTAGTTGAGGTTTTAACTGTGGCTGCAGTTAGCGTTAGCCTAGCCTCTGTAGGCAGCCACTGTGGCCAGTGTGAGTATAGAATGAATGAAGAGGAGGGGGCTTGGGGCGGAGAAAGAACATATTACTTTGGAGGGGAGCAGATCTACAAGCTCTCAACATGTCACGCTGCAACGCATTGTGGGCTTGTAGATCAGCTATTTTCCTTGGCATCAAAGGAAGCCTCGAAGTAAATGGGTCAGCCCTAGAAATTTTATTTACAGTTGTCCTCATAATTGTTATTTATATAAAAATAATAAGAACCCTTATTTTTTTATTAACTTTCACGATTTTTTGGTGTAAAAATATAAACTGCCAAATCAGCAGAAACTGCTTTAACTCTAGAGAGGAATTTGATAGAGGTTCAGGTTCTGAAGACAGCAGCTCCCGGCCTCCACTAGATTACCTGGAAAACCACAATTTCCTCTTTTATGAGGTTTCTGAAAACTCTCTGCACTCAACAAAACACAAACTGCCTCTAAGAGAACTTTGAGACAAATGGCATGTGTGTACGTGTGTACGTGTGTACGTGTGTGTGTGTGTGTGTGTGTGTGTGTGTGTGTGTGTGAGTGAGTTAAGTGAGTGAGGTGATAACTAGCCTAGAGAAATGTGACCCTCACAGCATCTCAGTTTACATACAAACACAAACCTTGCAAACCACAAACAGCGTTGTTCAGCAACTACAACTGTACAGTCAAAACACCCACTCACACACACACAGGGTGTGGTGTTTTTCTCTCTCACACTCACACAACCCTGCCAGTTTTTAGCACCTAGTACTGTACATTAGGTCAACTTAAACTTTGATTATATTCGAAAGACCTGAGGAATGCAGTGTGTGTGTGTGTGTGTGTGTGTGTGTGTGTGTGTGTGTGTGTGTGTGTGTGTGTGTGTGTGTGTGTGTGTGTGTGTGTGTGTGTGTGTGTGTGTGTGTGTGTGTGTGTGTTCCGTCACCTGATAGACTTCTACCTCACTGGACATTCAATTATTTAGCGAACTGCCACCAGTGTGCAAACACAATGCAAGAAACTCAGGTGCAGAACCTGAGTAACACTTTTAGCGTCACTATCCTTGTGAGAGAGAGTGTGCGCACGCGTGTGTGTTTGGCTCTCTCTCTCTCTCAGGTATGGTCAGCCGCTCTGACCCCAAGTTTACCCCTGGCAGCATTCCTTACGCTCCATTGGTCCACAGCCATTGGCACCCCGCTGGGCGGGGGCCAATCGTTTAGTTCCAACGCCAAATCAGGGTCAAGTCTGTCATCCAGACACAAACAACAGGAGGTAAAAGACTCCTGTCCCGCAAAGGATACTTGGAGCAGAAGTGGTTCTCGTTACGCTTAACATTTTCTTAAGTAAATGAAAATCCACATAAAAAAATGCACTCCACAGAGTGTGGAAGGGTGATAAAACCACAGGTATGCGGTTATCTGAAAATAATGCACACCCTCCAGCAATCGTCTGACCACATAGTATTCTCGTGGCCATGGTATAACAAAGGAAGGTTGACAGTTACCCATGTCTCCCTCTCTGTTACACACAGCTTCCCGATGCACGTCTTGTACTGTAAATTGGTCTAGTGTAAGCCAGAACAATTGTTTCTATTTAGTTTCATTCCAGTGGATTTGGATCGCCTTCTCCTTTCTTCAAAATCAATATCGACCATTAAGCCTATCTAAATGAGGGGTACTTTCACATAGACATCTATCTATAGAGATGGCATAAAGGAATAGCAAATGCTGAACATGGTGTGTGTGTGTGTGTGTGTGTGTGTGTGTGTGTGTGTGTGTCTTTATTTTCTGAAATCATATTTGTAAATAACAGGTTTAAGTTGACGCAATAGACAGATAAGAGATTAAATTAAAATAAATTAAGTGAATTATTTTACACTTTACAATGCCGCGATGCTGAATCTTTCATATTGTTCATACCAATACTGTATATAATAATCATATTGGAGAAGACTATATACATATTTGCCAGCCCAAATGTCTGTCAACCACATTCCTTAAGATGTAATAACAGTGTAGGGCCTATTTCCCCAACAAACATGAGCTCATATTGCAGAGATAACAGTAGCTTTCTCACATTAAAGTACTGACCTCAGCACTCATTAGCTAATCTCCGTCTGTAGTAGTACAGCACTGTCACATCACCACTCACTATCATCATCTCACTCCATCACGAATATCACCACAGAGCACCACTGACACACAGCACAAGCGTATATTTAATTAATATTATAACTAACTATGCAAAAAACAGTATTTTGTTTGAATTTGAACTTACTGCCTGTTTCATGTCAATATATAGTTACTGAGACGTTGACATACACCTTGCATGAGTCAGGATGTTGATTAGCTCACATCAAACCACACCCTTTGATGTGTCAGTATTTTCTTTTTTTTAATCAACACCTACTTTAGGTGTGGGTATTTTGTTATAGTGCAGTATCATTGACTGATTTGCTGGAATGGTAATTATCTAAACAGGCAGCTAACAGACTACATTACCTCTGGAACCGCTCTGCGTGCGTGTGTGCTTGTGCGTCGGGGTGAACTAATCCCCATAGCTGGTACCAGGCAGAGACATCAGTGCCTCCAATAAGGAATTTATACACACACACACACACACACACACACACACACACACACACACACAGACATGTTAAGAAGGGGAAAGGAGGGGGGGTGAGGCGAAGGGAGGGAGAGAGAATTAAGAAGTGAGTGACAGAGAGAGCAGGACAGAGAGACAGACAGAAGCAGAAAGGTAGAGATACGCACAAAGAGAGAGATAGAGAGAGACAGAAAGACACACTCATGCACAGACATACACTGTATGATACAGTCCGTTTTGGCCTTGGTTCATCTGGGGAATCTGACTGATTCTGATTCACAATGAGGGAGAAATCTCTGCAAACAAAATACAGTAGAACACAGCTGGAATTAGCAGCCACACTCAAACAATAGCAAACAACACCCAACCCAGAGTCCACCCTCTCTCTCTCTCTCTGTTTCTTTCTTCTGAGGGACAGGGTTGGGCAGGGCGGAGGAGGTCAGCGTGGAGGAATGTGTGTCATCATTCACTACCACATGTTTGTGTGTGTCTGTGTGCGCGTACGTAAGCACGCGAATTACAGCTAGCGCTGCTTCTTTTTAAACATGGGAAACATATTGTTTTCATGGCACAAAAAGTAATATTATAGCCTCTCTCAGGCAGACACACACACACACACACACACACACACACACACACACACACACACAGAGTGAAGAGGTGTGAGACACTTGGAGCAAAGATATGGGTGAAATATGTGACTAAAGAGGCGAGGCATCAGGCATATGAGATTGAAATTTGTAAAACAAACACACACACACGCACTCTCTCTCTCATACACACAAACACACAGACAGTGACAGACAGGACCAGGCGCACATGATTTTTAAGGGAGAGAGTGAAAGTGACCACACACACAGAGGTCAGACATTTCAACTTTAACCCCCAGGCATTAGAGCACGATGGGAATTTACAGCAGTCTGGGTGACATATACACACACACACACACACACACACACACACACCAGTATACCTATCCATACAGCAACAAGTGTTGGGCCACTCGCAAGTAATTCGTTCAAAGTGATTGGTTCTTTTTGGTGAATGAGAACGAACTCCGTCACTACCTCAGAAGTTATTGTTACTCGAGTCATTCAGTTTCCTCCGTGTGGAAAGCCTGGTGACGCAAGGTTCAGTCCGTCAGTTAAAAAAGTTCTACATTTTGTATCAAAAGACTGTTGCAAGGTGGGAGCGTTTAACTGGGAAGCTGTAGATTAATATGTGAATACTTCAAGAGACTATAAATAAAGGATGCAGTTTATAGATGTTTGATCCCAGTTTGCAGGTACAACGACAGTTACTGTAAGATATACGTAACATTTTAATCAGTTCCTCTTTCTTTCGCCTTTAGTTTTTCTTTATAATTTGTATAGAATCTCTCGACTCTGTTTTTTGGAATGCTGTCAGTTTTTTTGTGATATGTTAATTGACACCTATTAAACTGTTTCAATAATTTGATTAAGTTTCCCAAGAAATAAATTCCTATTGTAAAAAAAAGAAAATAAATAAAAGTGCTACATTTTGAAGAGACTGAACTACGTGAGGAGGGCACAACCGGAAGCACTGAACGGTGAACGAATCATTGGAACAAATCTTTTAGTGAACAGGAACGAAATGACTCGAGCCAATGAAATTAACGATAGTTCCTAATACTAATAGCAACTGTTGATCTGCTAAAAACGCTGCTTTCCTTCAATGAGAGAGAGAGAGTTAGCAGGTTAACCCCTCACCATTTCTCTCTTTCATTCTTTTTATCGGTCTGATAGCTGAGAGCAGATAAGTATGCCGTTGGCCTATTTGGTGATTGCCAAGGAGAAAGAGCAGGCCTCTGTGTGTGTGTGTGTGTGTGTGTGTGTGTGTGTGTGTGTGTGTGTGCTCTCTCTGTGTGTGTGTGTGTGTGTGTGTGTGTGTGTGTGTGTGTGTGTGTGTGTGTGTGTGTGTGTGTGTGTGTGTGTGTGTGTGTGTGTGTGGTGTGTGTCATTCTTCCACTTCTGTTGTTCCAACTTTGTGGTTTAAACAGTAACCAAGGCCAAATAGTCCTGCCTCCTGTTTTCATAGTTGCACTCACTTGGTGCAAGACTACCCAGCCCTCAATAATGTACTATTGCAACCGCTCCACTTTTATGTATTTATTTAATTCATATATATATTTTTTTTGATAGATAGATAGATACATATATACACACACTAAAAACTATGTTTCGTCTCTCACTCTGTATGAATTCATCGACTACCCCGCCCCATTCTCTTTATGTGTGTGTGTGTGTGTGTGTGTGTGTGTGTGTGTGTGTGTGTGTGTGTGTGTGTGTGTGTGTGTGTGTGTGTGTGTGTGTGTGTGTGTGTGTGTGTGTGTGTGTGTGTGCGCGCGCGCGTGCTATCAGCCAGTGTTATCAGGTCTCCAGACAAGGTGGTAAGGACACATACCAGGGTCCACATTTTAACTACTCAACATATAGCACAGAATATGCTAACAGACAGATGGTACACAGTGCTCAAAATCCTTAAAGAAATACAGAATTTTTCTGCAAGTCATTTCCCACTGAGCAACAGTCAAAAAGCATGCCTTAACAAGACGTTTTAACTTCGTAGCATCAAGCACCCTGCACTGTAAAATCCACTTTTAAAAAACAAGTAGGTTCTTCTAGGAGATTTTAGGGTTAGGTACCATCAGTAACAGTGTTAAAGAATGACAACTTCAGATTCTCTGGTAAAACCTACTATTTGTCTACTCCAAAATAGTGTGTGCGTGTCTTGCTAAATATTTTTGCACAACACTATTGTATGACAAAGTATAAAATAAGGCTTAAGCCTCGGGTCTAACCAATTTAGACCCGAGGCCGATTCTAAAAATACCTTCTAAATCCTAAAAGTTCTCTGATAAACTTATGTTACTATATATATAGCTAGAATCTAAAATGACACAGATGCTTTCCTGGATTGAATGGGTTTATCAGAATAATATTTACATTTACTTGTTTATACATTTTATTATTATTTCACATTGACTTGTTCAGTTGTTAATAAATATAAAAAAGACACTTCTTGGTTGGTGAAAAAAAAATATTGTTAGAAAATAACTGATAGTTGAAGCCCTACTCTCAGCTATCCGCCCACTAGATAGCTTTTCTGGACGACACAATGGCTGATAACTTGTGGCCACTGCTAGATCTGTGTCCCGTTTCGGTCACTGAAGCAAAGCTTTAGGTTCATACAGCCTTTTGGTCTCTGTTGACCATGATAGGACTAAAGTGCACTGCAGACCATGGGAGCAGTTCAGAAAATATACCATTAAGTAAGGTCTAGCATGCTGTAATTACATTTTTACTGTGTAGTAGTAGTAGTAGTAGTAATATTTTAAATTGGTGTTTATATTGGAAAAAAAATATGACTATGGAGAACCTGTGTTATTGACATGTCTGGTTTCAGTATATGCACAAAGGTGCACTTTTGAAATGTGTCACTAAGGGAGCTTTGGGAAATGATAAATGGTCATACACAAAAGTCTTGTCCAAGCTTCACACACTACACATACACACAAAGAAGCGGACAGTAGCTTAAGATGACATATAGATTTACCACCAGAGGGGACAGGAAATATTGTCTAGCAACTTAAATACTCCTTTGGGACAAGTGGGTCTCCATCTCTCTCTCACACACACACACACACACACACACACACACACACACAACGACATAGGGTGAGAGAAGCAGCTGTTGTGGTCGTCTCCAGATATCCGCTCAACTTTCCCCCAAACCCTCAACTTAAACACACACACCATACACACAGCACTCCTCTCTCCCATCTGTCTCATACTGTACCTCCTCCTCTCTCCTCAGACTGTGTGTGTGTGCGTGCGTATGTGTGTGTGTGTGTGTGTGTGTGTGTGTGTGTGTGTGTGTGTGTGTGTGTGTGTGTGTGTGTGTGTGTGTGTGTGTGTGTGTGTTAATCAATCTTAAAATGCCAGCCTGTGTGTGCGTGTGTGGGGTGTGTGCGTGCGTGCGTGTGTGCGTGCGTGCGTGTGTGAATCAATCCTAAAGTTCTATTCCCCTTCATCCCTCTCTCATTTTAGACTTCTCTAGCTCTCCGCCATTCTTTCTGTTATCTCAAACATTACATCACACCATTTTTTCTCTCCCCCTCTCGCTTTCTCTATCCAAGTTCCTTTGTAAACACAGCTTCACTGTCAAATGAGAAACATACACACACAAAGCTTGATTGGGCTGGGCTGTTGATGAACTATGAAGATGAGAGGAGAGACCAAACCCAGCACTGGAAAGACAGAAAGATTAGAAGCTGTGACAAGGGGAGGGGGCAAGAGAGGGAGGGAGAGAGAAAGATATGAGAGATGAGACAGAAAAGAGATCACAAATGTGGAAAAGGTGATACACATACTCCAGTGTGTGAGTGCTTATGAGTCCACCCAGTTGGTTCTGTTGCTGATCTAGATGTACCATCAAGATAAGGCCCTGCTCTGTAAGATAAAACCCTGTGGAATGCACCTTTAACTGGGTGTCGAGGCCAAGTCATGGGGCCTGAGCCACGGAGGAGGTGTGATATCAGCATGCATCATTAGCAGAGGAAATCAACTGTGTTCTCCTAATAGCTGTTGATAAGACCTTTTGTGTGTTCGTCCAAAAAACACACACCCCATAAAAAAGAAAGTCAGTGTTTCTCAGTGTATTCATATCCAATGAATGCTTCTTTGACTATGTAACTGTATTCAAAGAATGACATATCTAACACAGTGGCCTTGCTGGAGCCATAATTGGGGGGGAAATAGGACAGAGGACATAGCACCAAAAATGTAAAGTCACTGTCCTCTTTCTACCAGTCAACACTCTTGTCGAAAGTAACTGTGCAAGTGTGGAACAAGCACCTATTAATTTAACACCTAGCTTAACGAGCAACTGTAATTACGATGTTCAAGGTCAAGTGCACAGTGGAAACCGATGTAAAATCGTAGAAGAAAAAGTCGGAGATGCCAGAGCAGAGCGCCTATCCCCGTAAAAGTAGCATTAGAGATTTGGACAGACACGTTATTATTCTTGTATGTACAGCAAACAGCAGTGTAAATGTTGCTGATTAAGCATGATATAGGCCAACAGTGAATGACTCAATGGCAACCTTTAGTTACCGGCTAGGAGAGGACAGAGAAAGAGGACAGACGAGACATGGATTTAGGACAGAGCAGAAGATAACTTTGTGGACGTTGTCCGTTTGAGCATGAAAATAGATTCCAGCTGCCATACGTCATTTTAGTCTCCTCTCTGCACTGCCCAGTCACACATCTGACCCTCGTTACAACGCACACGCACACACACAGAGGAATTCGAGCATAATAAAATCATATGTGGGAGAAGGGCCGAGTTCCTGAGTCAATATTGTTGCAGCCCCACCTGCAGTAATATGGGGGAATTCCTCTGTAAGCCCTGGTCTGGGCTGAGCCGGTCCATGGCGCTCCTACTCCTGCTTTGACTTAGACAGGGGGCCAAAGAAACAGATCCAAGAGCAGGGGCCAGACGTGAGTTCAACTTATCCACCCACCCAGGAACCTCCACCCCTTCAACCCCCAGCCAGACAGATGAGATGAGCATTCTGACTTCAAAGAGAAAAAGACAGAGAAAGAGAGAAAGGAGGTATGTGGGGGGTTGTTGGGAAGAGAGAAAGAGAGAGAGCACAGAGAAGGAGATGGGGGGGGCAGCTAAGAAAAGCACAAAAAGCCTTGTATCCGATATACACATACATGTGGACTGCAGTGCTAACAGGTTTCATTAGTTCCGTCAATCATTTGACAACAGGCAGTTATGCCACAGGTGGTCCTTGTTTTAAGAGTGCATAGTGTACAGTCTCCCTCTCAGTTTTCCGTTTTCGGTCTCTCCTACACTGTCATCCTCTCAGATTCCCTACCGTCTGTCCCAGCTACGCTGTCTCCTCACAGCTTTCCTACTGTCTGACTCTCCTATGCTGTCTCCCTTTCAGCTTTCCTACTGTCCGTCTCGCTACACTGTCTGTCTCCCTCTCAGCTTTCCTACTGTCCGTCTCCCTCAAGGTTTACCTCGGATTATTATTGTGAACCCCTTAGATCATAACTGTCCATACTACTAGGGATGACATTGCATTCTTGAATATTCATGCCAGTCTCCAAATTAGATTATAATATGTCATTTTAGATTTGATATATATATATTTTGTTTTAATGTTTGAATGGTTTAGTTACAAGTCAGAGATCTGACTGTGTTTCCGTTTATGAAAACTTGTTTGATAGACAATGCTATGCTGTTATTATAAGCTATGATGGTGAACGTGTCCCTTATCTAAAGTGCCTATTAATGTGTTAATGTAAATCATTTGTAATAATAATATGCATTATTAAGACCAGCACAATATTTGAAAATGCTTTTGGTCAATCACACACGTCCCTGCCCAGCTGGCTTTGGGAGAGTAATTAGCTGCTTAAGGGGTTGTGTGCACTGTGGAGCGGTTCCTGTATAAAACACCACTTCAGTATTTATTTGTCTGGTGCTTTTTACAGAGTATGATTCCTTTCAGGATGTATTTACGTTTTAAGCCTGTCGTGGTGAAAATAGCAATCTACAAGCTCACAATGCCTCAAAACTAGACTTGTCTACATGCACATGGCTGGCGGCATCCTGGAAGCAGGAGTCGGAGTCGGCCAGGCCCTTACTTATCGAGCGCTATGGGGACCTGGGACATAGCATTGAAAGAGAAGATCTTCCACGCCAGCAATGGACCCTGCTGAACTGCCTATATCCCGGGGTTGGCTGCTTCAAATCAACAATGAAGAACTAGGACTTGGCAGACAGCACAGCATGCGAATGTGGCGAGCCTGAGCAGACTGCCGAACACCATCAGAGGCCAGCCTCTTCCAAGTGGGTCAAGGGACGAGGCGAGGGTGTGGCTGCATGACACCGAGTTGGACATTTGAGGATGATACTTGAAAGATGAACACGTCATCATAAAGCAGCAAGGTTTGGTGCCCAACACAGACATATTAAATTTGTAGGAATCAATTAAAATATGTGCAATTCTCACAAACCCACGGCAAAATTCAGGCCCTGCAGGCTCTACATCACAGAAAGTAAGCTGTACTAATGCTGGATTTAAAACACCCCAACCTGACCTGTGAGGATAGAATCAGTAGCTGTTGTGTAAAAAATAAAAGGGGAAAAAATGTACAAACATAAAATAAACAAAGGGGCAACAAATCAGAGGCGTGTCATTCTTGTTCACGGAACTAAACGGTCCATTCTGTCTGTGTGAAAGAGGTACATTCTCTCCGTCAGCAGGAGAATAGACCCTTTGTTTCCAGGTGAGTTTCAGCTTTGGTATCGGCCTCGTCCCCCCCCCACCCCCAATGTGAGAGAGTGAGGCATTGTGGGTTTGGCGTGCTTTAAATCACCTGCTCTCGGTAGCGATGTCTCCCAGCCCACAAATCACGGAACCTCGTCTCCCCTCAACTACTCGAGGCTGAGGTCTGGATCAAGGCTGGCAGATAACACGCATTGTGTTAGCTGGGAAGTGCAATCAGCACTGGTGTGTGTGTTTGTGCGTGAGTGTGTAGGAGCCAACCACAAGGTCATTAAGGGCTGATGAGACTGTGTCCTCTCTTTCTCTCTCAAACACGCACACAAACACACAGGGGGGGGACACAGTAAATCCCACCTAGCGGGTGATGGAAGACAGGCTGTATCGCTGACATTGGCTGTCAACTTGACTAACAACAAACACTTAAGGTGCTCTACTTCCTGAGAAGCCCCATCAGGTAGGTAGGTGTGTGTATTATGCGTTTGTGTGTGTGTGCATAGTTCTCATTTAAATTAAACGTCGAATTGTCCGATACAAGAGCTAATAGACTAGCAGCCACATTGACTGACTCACAGCTTCCAATATTTCCAAACCCTAGAGCAGCGAGCGAGGCAGCCTCGTGTCCATCCTTTGAATTTCACACTACATCTACTTCATCATCTGTCACCAGAAAAGCATGCCCAATAATCTGAGTGTTTGCTTCAATGAGTAATTGAAGCACTTGGTTATTGATTAGAAATCTGACTTGCTAGCGATTAAGAAACCTAGTTTAAGCGCTGGTCTTATAGCTTATATACCTTTTGTGATTCAACTCAAATAAAGAAATTCAAATAAATAAGTTCACTTTGACACCATTATCCAAAGTGACTAACCGTACCATACATTACATTCTGATGAAGACATTTCTGAAAGATCTCAGCAAATCAGCTAAATTGAGGAGGAGAAATATGGTGCAATCAAGTCTTTTTAAAGGTGCAAATAAAAACCAACATGTTTCAACGCTACTGTAGTAAGTGGGACAAGTGGAGGTATACAGGTCTTATAGCTTACAACAGGTGCAGCCAATAATCAACATATTCTTAGAAAGATTGGAACCTAGCGGGAATCAGACTGCTGACCCTGGCAACGCTACGCCATGCAGCTTCCATTGAGCAACACAGAATGGAACCCCAATCCCTGACAGTGTCAGTGCCATGCTCTGCTCATTGAGCTAAAAATTCCCTAGTTATGAACTGATTGAGTTCCAGTACACCACACTCATACGTTACGGCCGCTCAGCTTGACTGATTAAATGGGTTAGAATGGGAAGCTACTGATTAGGCCCAGTCAATCAGTTCAGCACCGACTAGGATGCACACACACACACACACACAGAGCTTGGAGGTATTCTCTGCATTGCTCTGCAGTGATAAATAAAGGCTGTGTGCCAGAATAACATTCCAGTCCTTGCTAATGGTGGTGGTGAGAATAGCCCAAGCTAACAGAGCGGTCATTGTTCTGCTTTGGGACATCAGCAGCTAGCCGCTATAGGGCTGCTAGCTGCTATAAGGCTGCTAGCCCGGGCAGCTGGGACAAATGCACAGAAAGACAAATGCACAGAAAAACAAATGCACAGAAAAACAAAGTTACTTCTCTTCTACTTCTATTCTTTTAAGATACACCATCACTGTACTGCTTCAAGTCTTAAAAAGTTCCTTCTCACAACAGTGGTGGGCAATGTTTTGCCCCTTCCTCTGAGACTTCGGGGGGGCATTCTGGCCCCTTGCCCCCTGTACATTTGTGGATGGAAGGTTTTTTAGTGGCTATAGTGGCTGCAGGAGAAGAAAAACATTTGGAATGAAGAGGATTTTCATAGAAAAGTGGTGTCTTGCTCTCTCGTCCGACTGTATAATGGGAGGAAGCATTCACTTCTGCTTCATTTACTGACACCTACCTACCTCCCTCTCTCGCTCTTAATTATAACCCCTTTCATAATCGCATGTAAAGCCAGTAATCTACTGGTATGGCCAATATTCGTGTATGAGGACCCAAGGGAAGGGAATCACCGCATCTGTGGGACGTTTCATGGCTAAGGATCTACTGCCTTATTCGGTTGTGGAAAATGCCAGGTTTCCCCATCTGCTGAAGACCCTGGAGCCCTGGTATAAGCTCACGTGACGTAATGTTATGAAATCACTTACAGGGAAACCAAAGCCCTCATATTCAAATCGAATCCTGAGGCCACTGAGGATTCACGGCACGCCTCTACTTCATTCATTGTGATCTGAACTACACATCTGTAAAATGTTGTGACTGGCTTGCTATCGCGTTGACAAAATCGGTCAACATACATAAACACCCCACACAGACTCACTTGAGTGAAAACAATATGCTGTCGATATTCCATATAATATATATGCAATATGCCATGCTGTCGGAGCTGGTAAAATAACTGGGAATTCAGAACACAATGAAAGAGGCCACATTATACTTTGTCAAACAACGTCAAAATTACATATTCTTGTCATATGGCACAGCCATTCGATGAAGTTAATATAAATTTACCATTGGCCTTCCAGTGCAATGTAAGAGGATTATTGGGTTATTTTATATTAAATAAAAATTGCATGTCACTATTGTGAAGTCTAAAAGATATAGTGATTTTATTTGAAGGCCATATCCTCCCTAATTCTCTCACACACGAACACACACACGTGTGACCTTACAATGCGTTTCTGAAGGTCCTAACGTGCATAGAATAGAAATGTGTTCTATGCAACACACACACCATTGAATTATGCAAGGGAGAGGCTTCATCTCTCAGCCTTGGGGTGACTTTGGTCCAAAACGAAGAAGGAAAGTGCTGACAAACCATCATCAGAGAAAGAACAAGAGAGATAGACAGAAACAAAATGACATGGACCTAGACAGACTAGTCTGAGAAAACTAGCACAGAGCCAGGACGGGTACAATGAGAGAGAAAGATGGACAAAGACGGACAGAATCAGATTGAAACTAAGCTCACATTTTGGAATTTTTGCTCAGATTTGGCCCAGATTGGCCATCCCCAACATATATTGTGGAAGAAAAGCCTAGATCCTGGGAGATCATCCTGACATTTGTTCAGAACCATGGCTATAACGATGTGGCTCAAGGACAAGATCAGAGAGAGAGCGAGAGCGAGAGCGAGAAACAGGCAGCCAAAACCTAGGCTATCGTTCAGCCATCTTCTCATACAAATTACTTTTGCATGGTGTCTCGCTGGCTATCTCGCTGGCTATAATTTTCACAAAGTTCAAATGTGGCAAGCTTTTGTCAGTCGTCCAAACCTCACTTTTCTTTTCATGTGTTCCATATCCCACAAGTCCTGTAAACAAATAAGTAAGAAAAAAAGTAATCTTGCAACCTATTTGGATGATAAAGATTGTATAAGTGGCAGACAAATAAAATAATCTAAGCATAATCTTTAAATGTATAGAAAAAGACTGCAGGCTAGGTAATTAGCACATTATTACATAATCTAGGCCTAATCTGTGTATAGAAAAGGTCTGCAGGCTAGGTAATTAGCAGGCTAAAGTAACACAGGGTCCACTTTACCAACTCAGTAAGTTCAAAACCCTTCATAAGAACCATTATGTTGCAAGGAAACTATTCTGACATTTGGACATCCAGAGAAACGTTTGCCAGGCACTAGGGCATTCACAAATACAGATTTTTGGTATTCGACTTTGATTATTTACATAACAATAATTTACATAACATGCTGGTTGGTTGAAATCAGAGCCGTATGGCTCTGGTTGAAATGAAACGTAGCGATCTCTTCTCATTCTCTTCTCATTCATTCGGTTCATTTAACTTGGAATAACTCAAGCCTATCCTATCTATGTTCAATAACAACCACAGTTATGTCCATCCTTCAGCCTTTACAAGGCTAAGATGCGTTATGATTACATGCTTTAACGGCAGGATATAAATACAAGATCAACTACTACATTCCATAGCGACCCGTTTGTTGGCAACAGGAGTGACTGCTACTGTACCCTGGACGTCACGACACGTCTCCAATCTAACTTGTTAAACTACATTAATAAACTCACTAATAGTAAGTAAAGTATTTACACACTGCAGTTGTCACCTTTGAGCATACAGCCATTTTTTTTCTGCTCTAAAAAAAAATATTTCTGGCATGAATGCTGCTGTTTCAGCAGCATTGAGTGACGGCACAACGTCACGTAAAGTATGATATGAAAACAATCATGGATTAGGAGAACTACCAACATCAGAGCTCACAGCTGCACAGCCTGCTGTAGAAAAGCCACCACAAAAACAAAAATCAGAAATCATATCAGCAAATAATCAACTTTGATGTACAGTGTCGAATAGTGGTTTTGATAGTCGAATATTCGACTATTCTGTGAATACCCTACCAGGCACTAGGCTAGACTAAGCATCTTTGAACCCCTTTGCGCCTAGTATCAGTTTTGACTGGAGAAATGATGCTGCTGAGTTACATACATTTACAACCAATATACAGTATGTGTCCTGGCTCCCTGCTATACTCAGATATCTCTGCTCATCATTTCATTGTAATGTATTTCTATTTATATGCTTTAGAAACATTTTTTAGTTTCAACTGAATTTGAATCTACTTGTCATCTTTGTTTTACCTGTGCCCAAAAGTAGATTTTAATTCACATAGCTAGCCTACAGTATATGTAGACAAGAGATGCACTGTGTAGATATCAATATAATATATTTTGAGTGCATGCGACGTAGTGGTATCAGATCAGAATTGATCACCCAGGGCAGAACTCAAATATCTCGGTCCCATTGACAGAATTTAGACCGCGTGAGCGCTACAGCCTGCGGTTTGGCCCCGTCAACGCAAACCTGATATCACCAAGCTAGGTAGGGTCTCTATGGCGACGCCCACAGCTGGGCGTTGAATTACAAAGCAACAGGGACAGAGCAGCAGCGCCCACTTCTCAGGTGACTGACTGTCCCGGCTGAGGAGACTGGATAATCTCATGATATAGCTATACCAAATAGGGTGTTTTTCATAATTCTTTTTTTATATATTGTACAGTATATCCGATATAAAATGTGCTAGTGGCAAAGATAGCAGTCAGGAGGATGAGACTAGCCGGGCAAGCCGGCCACTGCCACCGGCACCGAGAATTCCCGGTCAAAAAGCTTGTACTGTGGGAACCAACACACAGGCATCAATCAAGAGGACGTCCCACACGGATGTACTAAGGAAAGATGCTGGTGCAGAAAGAACAAAGGAGCTGGCCAGATGTATGGAGAACCGAGATGACTGGAGACTCCGATGGAGGGCTCGTCTGAGGACGACGTAGAGAGAGTGGGACATCACTCTGACTCAGCCATAACCATATAAGGAGTTCCCAATGCAGCTACATGCAAATATGGAGTGTGCTGTCTAACCTCAATGTGTCGTCATGGCATCAGCCGCAAACAAATCAGTCAGCTCCATATATGGGCACATAATGATGACATAACTTATAAGCGATCTCCATATATGGGCATAAAAGGGACAATGACTTACAGATACCGAAATCCGGTTGTCCAGAGCCACAGATCGGACCGCTATGCCCATATATGGTCATATGCATATAAATGGGACCGACCGACTTCAAACAAGGACTCGAGGGAGTGCAGTGCCTCCCGCCAAGTCGTTCAGATATCCAGTTGTCCACAACCACCGATCCATCCAATATGCCCATATATGGGCATTCCAATATATGGACATATATATACTGATGACGTCAAGGATATCCATATATGGGCATAAGACGGACATGGACTGACAGACACAGATATCTCCATATATGGGTACAAAAAGGACGGGTACAATGGGTACTCTGGCCCCCAACACTATGACTCAGACATATTGGCCGGATCGGCAGAGCGACGTAAGTGTGAGGGCCGTGTAGCTGCCCGAACTCTAGATGTGAGGGCCAAATTACCAATGTTTTCCATGTCACTTTCCCCACTGCATTCTGTGCTCCTTATAGAATCCCTGTAGTGCTGAATGATAATAGGAATGAGGATCAGAGTACCAGAAGAGAAACCCACTACTAAGGTGCCAAATCTTTCCTGTGCACGTGGGAGGGACAAATCAGGTGCCGTATGGGAAGATGCAGCATCTTAACAACGGTCCCCTCTTTGCAAACATAAAAGACTGCCACAATATCACAAGCAAGCAACATGTCATGTTTTGCATGGCAGGTTTGGATGCATGATACCATCAAAAAGAACTTTGACCCTCAATTGGGGTGGAAGTTTTCGTTGATTAAGTAATCAGTAGGATAAATGGCAGTGGAAACGCTTAATGCCAAATAGATTACAATCAAAATAATTCTATGATATGTGTGTGATCGATGGAAGATCTGATGTTGAGACTGTTTTAATCAATTATATTTAAACACATCAAAATAACTAATGAAAATGTATTACATTTGCACATGTATTATGTATCATTTCAAATGTGTAGGTTACTTAAAACTCTTTTTTTTTGGCGGAACAGAACTACACTGTACATTAAGCTTTATGTCCCAGAATGCTCTAGTCATGGTATCATGGTCTTGCAGGCCTTATTTGTTGTAACTTGTCCAATTCTAAATCCTGGTGAAGCCAAAGTCAGATTTTTCTGTGCAGACAATTACATTTCATTCCGTTACACAGGCTTGTTTTGGGAGTCTAGCCATAGCCGTTGCATCCAGACACCAACACTACACTACATGCTCTTGCAAAACACACATATACAGTATGAGAAGGTGGAGGAACTTGCACCTCAATCTATGCTCTGATACTTCACTCAGCACTGTGCTTGCTTTTGCTTATCATCGTCTTTGTGAGATCTGACTTTGTCCATCCGAGTTGCAGTCAAGAAGTGACATACGAAATTGGCTGGAGGGGGGCTTTAAAACAAATCCATTTCAAAGCATGCCTCATGGCTAGGGAACACAACAATCCCTCCTTAGACAAACACACAGGAACAGTAGTGCGCGCGTGCACACACACACACCAAGCTAGACTCTCCTCCCTTTTCCCCCTTACTGAACCTGACTGTTTTGTTCTATTATTTGCTTTTATCCATTTAATTAAAGCACCAATAGCATCCCCACAATACTGTCACTGTCAAAAGATAGAGGTATTTGGTAAAGAATGTCATACTGTATTTGATTTTTGTCCATATTGTCCAGATCTAACTGGGGAAGTTGGAACCATCCCTCTCATTTCTGGGCGGTGAAACCGCCCCTATATGTGAGGTTTGGATATTTGCACAC
The DNA here is from genome assembly GCF_963280865.1 of Gymnoscopelus braueri. Taxonomy (NCBI): domain Eukaryota; kingdom Metazoa; phylum Chordata; class Actinopteri; order Myctophiformes; family Myctophidae; genus Gymnoscopelus; species Gymnoscopelus braueri. The sequence goes on from NC_137616.1 coordinate 20,086,447, forward strand.
CAAATCCTGCGCTGTGATTGGCCACAAATGTACCCCCCTAACCCTGCACCGTGATTGGCCAATCACAGTCTATTCAGGACTGTGATTGGCTAGGGAAACATGACACATGTGCATAGCCCTATATAAGAAACCATAACTTAAAATTAAGTTATGGTTTCTTCCATCACTTCTTCCATCACTGTGATGACCACTGTGACCACACCGCCCACTTCACACTGGGTGTGATTTTATTTGACTACATTTAACATCTTACAATTTAAGCATCTAGCAAACGCTCTTATTCAGAGCGACTTACAAGTGCAACATCAGAATAAGCAGAGTAAGCATGAGCTCTGGTCAATAAACAACAACAAGGTAAATGGTCACATAAGTAGAGTGCAGAGAGAACAATGTGGTACCTCGAACAGGGGCGGATTTAAGAAGTTAGGGGCTCCAAGCAAAGCTCTGGTTGGGGGCCTCCTCGCACCCCCGCGCGAAGCGCGGGGGTGCCATGCGTTGCGCGCGCGCGAAGCGCGCGCGCAAAAAATTTTTGCATTAGGGCCCCTAAATTTTGCAATTTAGGGCCCATTATCCCTTATGGGATAATTTAGGGCCCCTAAATTTTGCAGTTTAGGGCCCATTATCCCTTAACTTATTTGCCATTTTTTACTATAAAAAAATGCTAAATGTTGCATAATTCTTTTTTTTTTTATTAATTAATTATTATTTTTGCCCTCAAAACATTAAGTCACGATTTCACATTGGCCACGTTACCCACCTCAAGGCAATATAGTCAGTTCTGAAAAAGTGTCATAATTGAGTATGAACTTGACAATGCACAGTGCAGTGTAAAAGTGCCGTTTAATTCAAGTTTAATCATACAAATGAAACATAATATCAGCAATCCCCCATAGATGCAAATACAATTTGAACTTAAAGCATTGGTACAGGAGAATTGGATTTCAGCAAGATGCTTTAAGGTTATCCTGATGTCCATCGGCTCAACTGTCGGCTCAACTGAAATCAAAAACAGTTCAGTTATGAGAGTTTGTTTAACTAAACTAGCCTGTATATAATTTATATCAGCAGAGAACACACTTGTTTCTTACCTTATAATGAAACATAATATCAGCAATCCTGATGTCCATCGGCTCAACTGAAATAACTGAAATCAAAAACAGTTCAGTTAGTCGTGAGAGTTTGTTTAACTAAACTAGCCTGTATATAATTTATATCAGCAGAGAACACACTTGTTTCTTACCTTATAATGAAACATAATATCAGCAATCCTGATGTCCATCGGCTCAACTGTCGGCTCAACTGAAATAACTGAAATCAAAAACAGTTCAGTTAGTCATGAGAGTTTGTTTAAAGGTTTAATGACATTCACTTTTACACCACATTCAAAGTCTTTGTCATGGTCCTTCAAAAGTGTACAAAAAGTTTTAAGTGAAAATTCCATTCCAGTGATCCATGGCAGGTGTTTTTCTCTCACATTTCTAAAGCCTTTTCAACTGCAATGAAAAAAGAAATCTTTGCCTGCGGGTGTCGCTGGTGAGGGATTTTGCCTGTCAATCATCGCCTCTGCTCCGCCCCCCCCAAAGGAAAGGATAGGGGAGGGGAGGGGCGAGGAGGAGAGTGGGCGGGATTAATCGACTGTGACCTCACTGTCGAAGGGCCAAGCTCAGATTACTTTTCAGCCTAATTATTCAGAAAACCCCAGACCACAGAAAATCCACTGAATGTTCTAAGTTCAGGTTTTTTGGGTGTAATTGAGGTCATAAAACCCCAAATAAAACATTGAAAATAAAAAAAGTGAAAATGAATGTCATGATACCTTTAACTAAACTAGCCTGTATATAATTTATATCAGCAGAGAACACACTTGTTTCATACCTTATACAAATGAAACATAATATCAGCAATCCTGATGTCCATCGGCTCAACTGTCGGCTCAACTGAAATAACTGAAATCAAAAACAGTTAGTCATGAGAGTTTGCTTAACTAAACTAGCCTGTATATAATTCATATCAGCAGAGAACACACTTTTTTCTTACCTTTAATTGAATCACTGATATTCTTAGAACTGAACTCTTCTGGCTTTGGCTTCAGAAAAGTCGTTGACAATGGCTTCCATGTCCAACGTTCTTTGGACTCTCTGCTCAATGGAAATCATTGCCAATCCATTGAGTCTCTCCTGTGACATGGTTGAGCGCAGGTAGTTCTTAAGTAGCTTCAAGTAGGAGAAGCTCCTCTCTCCTGATGCAACTGTGACAGGTAAAGTCAAAAGGAGTCGCAGGGCAATGCTTAGATTAGAATAGAGTTCCTGCAGGTTCTCTTTGAAAATGTAGTGCAGCATTTCAGCTGGTGTGGAAATGTGACTTGGAAATGCTTTCACAGCATCTTTCACATCTGTTGCCAAGTCTTGTGCATCCACATCCTTAAGTTGCTCCTCCAATTCTCTGCAACAGGCATTCAGTGTCCTGTCTTCTACAGCCTTCCTCATGTTGTCAGTAGAGTACAGGAACCCAAAAAGAGCAAAGAAATGCTCTACCTGACTAAATCTCTCAGTAATGCTGGAAAGTGCTGTGTCTACTAAGGGGATGAAAAACTCTCGCCTGAAACGTTGCTCTGGTGTCGACTGGGTCTCCTCTCTACCCTCATAGTCGAACTGACGAGTTTTCGTTCGATGCCGCTCCTCTGGAAAAGTCATCTCAATCTCGAGTGATTCTGCAATCTCCTTGGCATCGGTTTGTGCTGTTGCCAGTCCCTCATCGCGGTAATCCTGCAGAAACTGTTTCACACCATCAGTCTCCCTCTTAATTGTCTCAATTGAAATCTTTGGGCTCTGCAGGAGTTTGCTTACTCTGTTGATCTGGTGCAGGATATTATACCAGACCATAACAGACAGAATGAATCTCCATGTGCTCATCTCTTTTGACAGGCTCTGAGATGTAGACAAGGTATCTCCATCCTTCTTTTCAATGGCATGTTGTTCCAGAGCAGTCAGAGCCTCCAGCATGCCTGGCATTTGGTAGCGAATTGCTTTAACGCTATCAATGCGACATTCCCATCTGGTTGTGGAGAGAGATTTCACAGTGATCTTCACATGCTTTTGGAGAATTGACCAGCGCTGAACAGAGCCGCTGAATACATTGTAGAGGCGCTGAAGAAATCCAAAGAAAGATGTGGAGTGAACGGAGGATTTGGCAGAGTCAGCCACAACAAGGTTCAAAGTATGGCTGCTGCAGGGAACACACAAAGCTTTTTTGTTAACCTCAAGCACTCTTTTTTGCACCCCCTGCTTGTGCCCCATCATGTTACTGCCATTGTCATACGACTGCCCACGGCAGTTGTTGATGTCCAGGTTCATTTCTTCCAAGTGCTCACAGAAAGTTTCAAAGAGGCCCTTCCCGGTTGTGTCTTCAACCTTGATGAATCCAACAAAGTGCTCTGAAATGGTGGCTCCCACAGATGCCTCACAGCTCACAATGCGTAGCACCATTGACAACTGCTCAGTGTGACTAATGTCTGGTGTACAGTCCATTATGACAGAGAAGTACTTTGCGGCTTCGACTCTCTGGATGATTTTCTCAAGTGTTCTCTTTCCGACTAGCTCAATGATCTCATTTTGAATGCCCTTGCTCAGGTAGTGGTCTTTCACTTGCTTCTCGGAAATTCTTGTGAGGTGTTCCCTCATCACTGGATCAAACTTTGCCATTAGCTCAATCTGCCCCAGGAAATTCCCATTATGGGGCTCATAGAGCTTCTCAATATGTCCTCTAAGTGCCAGATTGTGCTCAGCTAAATGGCAAACTATGGCAATAATTCTACTGAGAACCTCTTTCCATTGCTGGACTTTCAGAGCATTTAGTGCCTGGCTCGTTCTGTCGATCGTTGTCCCAGTTTTCAATCTTTCTCCAAGGTTTATCCATTTTCCCATGTTGTCACGGTGTGATGCCGACTTTTCATGGTCTTTCAGTTGTGACACTAAGTTACTCCATGTATGGTAACCATGGCTACTCAAAGCATTCGCCCCTCTCCCAAAGAGCATGCAGCAAAAACAATACACAGCATCACTGCTGGTTGAGTAAATAAGCCATTGGCGGGGTACACTTTCTCCATTTTTCATTATTTTTACATAGTGTGTTGTCGTAAATCGCCGTGGTTTTTTTTCGTTGTTTTGGGGGAAAACACAATCCTTCACCTGGAGAGGCCCTTTACATATTATGTCACACCGCTCCCTATCACCTATCGCTTTTCTGGCCAAAGAGCTGGGTCATCAGGTATTATGATGTGATTCACTGCAGCTTCTTGCTCCTCGCTGGCACTAGCAGCAGACACACTAGCAACAGAAGCCTCACTGTCACTGTCACTGTCACTGTCACTGGTACTGGTACCAGCAGTAACAGCAGCAGCAGCCTCACTGATACTAGCCAAAACAGCCCCAGTAGTATTATCACTATCAGTAGCAGCATCACTGGTGCTGGCAGCCCTAGTACTACCAATAGCAGCTGGTGCCTCACTGGTAGAGCTACTAGCAGGTGCAGCCTCAGAGCCAACCTCACCCTCACTGTCACCTGCTACATTAGCTCTGTCTTGGTGCAACACATCCTCTTCCTCGCTCTCCTCCTCTGATATTTGTATGGGTTCTTCTGCTGCCTTAAAAAAACTTGTCAATTTAGGCAAAGAAGCCCGGAGCATTTCTGCTTTTTTCTTTTTCTTTTTCTTTTCAGCACCACTGGGATAATTTCTCTTCATGGTGGCTGCAGTCAGTCAAGAACAAACCAACTTATTCAATCAGAGCACACCTGCATGGCATTTAACACTTGATTGATGTGATGAGGTTGTTGAAACTCTTAAAGGACTAGCAGAGTTGTACATTGATTGTGGTCTAAAAAGTAAAGACAAAATGGCAATAGGTTTGTACCAAAATACTAACATATCTCTGCAAAATATCAAACAGTGCAATACCAAATAAAATAATAAACAGCAGAATATCGGTGATATCTGTGATTACAGTTAAGCATCTTCATTAACACTGTACAGAAATAACTACTTCAAAAGCTCTATAATGCTTTCATTCAATTCACATAAACAGCAAATAGGCTGATGCATCATAAAAATTCACATTGCAAGTTATCAAACAAACAGCAATATTAACAGCAAACCTGAAATAATTGCCTGAAAAAAAAGCCTGAAATAATTGTAACTAAGAACACACACACACATCACTTACTAAATGTCAGTGACGCACAAACTAACATGCACCTCTCTGCTAGGAGTTGGTTTGTAGAGTGAGGCTGAAAACTGTAGACTAGCTGGATGACACAGCTGAGTCTACCTCTGATAATTACACTAGCAGGTGTGTCTTAATTAGTTCTCATTAGCAGATCGAAGGCCCCAGGGCAGCCTGACCTAGATCAGAGGCCCCATGCCTGCTAGCAGGGCAGCCTGACATATTGACCTTTCCAACACAGGTAGAGCAGGTGTTCTCAATCTTTTTTATGCCACGACTCCATTTTATGGTGGAATTGTTTTGGCGACCCCACACTTTATTTATTTATTTATTTATTGTGCAATTTCAAAGTGGAAATAAAGAATATCTTAAAATAAATCATACATTGTTGGCCTTATACATGAATATTTATTAGAAAATTAAATTAAAACAGTGATTCCTGCAGCTTTGTAAGCGTATTTTATGAATGAAATTAATATAATTCCACATTCCAATGAATTTGCCAGGAGATATAGGTGATTTTCCAAAAAAAATGTTATCTACTGGCTCAGCATCTAATAGGTCATCATATTTTACTGTCTTCATGACAAAATATATTATATATTTTGTAAAAAAATATATTATATATTTTGTCATATATAATCATCTATATCTATATAATCATAATATATATAAGATTATAGATTATGATTATTATTATCTATATATTATAGATTATTATTAATATTTGAGCATTTTAAATATCATCTATTAAGACAACAACATTTCTGACTGCAGACAGTTTAATTGAGACAATATGCGTCGCGAATCGATGCATAACTGGTGCGTGCAGTCTGCACGCACCAGTTATGTGCAGTTATGTGCAGTTATGTGCAGAATGTATACTGTACAGTAGTAGGCCTAATAGTCACTTGTGAGCTTGTAGATCGGCTATTTTCAAATAGCAGTACTTGAGTACATGTACTTTACTTAGTTACTTTCCACCACTGTCAGCACTAGATTAATTACTTACCCACCTTCTGCAAAGATGAGAAAGAGAACACACATTGTTCCATGGGCCCGTTAGTCAAGGGGCCCCCAGAAATCTGTTTCCTTTCAAAACGATGCGTAGATGTATTGATACTTTTTTTTTTTGTGTATGTTGTTTGTGTTTGTTTTGTATTTTATTGCGATTTCATATCAATACAAATTTAAAAAAAAAAAAAAAAAAAAAAAAAAAAAATTTTTTTTTTTTTTTTTAGGGGGAGGTGGGGGCCCCCCTCCCTCGGGGCTCCACGCAGCTGCGTGGTATGCCTAGTGCAAATATCCGCCCCTGAAGAAGCCTGGATGCTATGAAAACAATGAACCTAGTATCTGTCTAAACAACATGCTATCTAAATCACATTCTTAACATTTGCGGTCAAGAAAAAACAAATAAGAAATACAATTGAACAAGTAACCAAGATGTACTGTATCAACATAATAATTTAGTTAACTGTATGGATACAAGGAGAGTGAAGTGCTAAGGCCAGGGTGAGGTGGAATCTGAAGAGGTGAGTCTTCAGACTATGGCGGAACATTGGGAGTGAAACCGCAGTTCTGACTGCAATGGGGAGTTTATTCCACAGTTTGGGAGCCAGGAGGGAGAAGATAGAGCCATATGAAATCCGTTTTATTTTTTTCCCAATTCCGTTTTATTTTTTCCCAAATTCTGTTTTTTCCATTTTAATATTTCTGAATTCTGTATTTTGCTTTTTTTACACCACTAACAACATTAATCAGAGTTTATTTTTAATTCACGTGTGTTAATTGTGTTACCCATACAATCAGGTCTGCTCACGTCACGTTTCAACTGCGCAGACGCTAATGGCCCTTGTTGTGTTATACGCAAAAATGTTCCCAAAAGAATTCGGTCTGAGCATGCGCAAAATGGCGTCGCCCATGTATTATTATTTCTATCGTCTCTAAGACTATTTCTACGTGGATTTTATTGTTTATAAAGTAGGATGTGGCCATGCAAAGTGGTGGTGTCCCGTGGATTTGTAAAAATTTGCGGTAAAAAAAAATATTTTACAGCGAATATTTTTTTTCCTCCAAATTCTGCAATATTCCGCGTTTTATTCCAATTCCATTTTTATTGGTCATTTCCGCGATTCCGTCCGCGATTCCGTTAACATGGATTTCATATGGCTCTAGGAGAAGAGTCTAGGAGGTGTGGAGCATTGTCCAGGGAGTTTTAGGGAAGGCTGGGACAGCATCCCATTGTTAGCTGATAAAAGTGAGTGGGAGTGGTTGTAGGGTTGGTCATGTCTTGGTTGGACTAGATGTGCAAAGGCACCATACAATAAAGAAAGTTAATTTATGCCCTCTCTCTCTTTTTCACATACACCTCCTGGGCCTGGCTTGCATCAGCAATGTCAGCCCTTGTCGCTCATCACCAAACCACCTCTCTCTGTCATTGCCTGTCCTACTGTGCTCTCTGTGTGTGTGTGTGTGTGTGTGTGTGTGTGTGTGTGTGTGTGTGTGTGTGTGTGTGTGTGTGTGTGTGTGTGTGTGTGTGTGTGTGTTTTGAAGTTCTTCAGAAAGTGGGCTAACACCTAAGATCAACAAACATGTGAGGGTGGAGGTGGGAGAAAGAACTATTTAGGGAACTCTCCTTCGTCATATACACACGCATCCATCCAACACAGGAATGCTGAATATCTGTGTGTGTGTGTGTGTGTGCGTGCGTGCGTGCGTGCGTGCGTGCGTGCGTGCGTGCGTGCGTGCGTGCGTGCGTGCGTGCGTGCGTGCGTAGGTGAGGAGTGCAAGAGAGAGACAGACGTATAGACAGACAGGTAGACAGACAGAGAGAGAGAGAGGAGGGGTGTGGTTTCATCATAACAACAAGCACCAGATGTTAGGAGAGGAGAGGCATACATACACACTAGCTCTTGTCCTCTCCCTGCCATACAGAATCTTACATTATTGCATCTATATTGTAATGTCAATGGCCTAAATTAAATGTGGGGGTCAAAGGGCAAAAGATGACCTCTGATATTGGCATTTATTCTCTGCTGAAATGAATAGGCTAATCTTTTTATCACATTATAACCTGTGAGATTTCAACCATGCTCACTTTCTTTGTGGGGTACTTAACCACGTTAACCCTGGCATCTCAATTTTGGGCATGTCATCATAGGCAAAAAAGAAAAGAAAAAAGGAAAGCACTTTTCAGAGATAGCAAATATATCAAATCTACCTACAAGCTCACAACGTGTCGCGATGTGACGCATTTGTGAGCTTGTATTTTTGACTAATCGGCGTACAATGTAGTATATACTATATAGGGCTTAAGTGGTTAACAGCACTATTGCAGTCAAGTCTCAATATGTCGCTAACACACAGAAAATATTCACAAGCATGCAGCCAAACCACAGAAAGGATTTCAACACACAAACACACAGTTCGATAGTTTATGGTTCTTGTCTTAATCGTTCTGGAATCTGGCTCGCTTGTTGTTGTTTAGCAGCAGTAACTTGGGGTGTGTGTATGAGGGAGTTTAACAAGCTAAAGACAACACCCTACAACTGCTTCTCACTCCAGCCATGTTGAAGCTACTGCTAGTAGTGCAGTAGCTTCAACTACTATGATGCTAGTGTCTTGGGTCCCTCACATTGTTCCCCTACACACAGGGTCCCTGGGCATCTGACTGTGACTGCACAACTCTTCCAGTGAGACTGGGGAGAGGAGAGGGTGAATGAATAGTGTATACACATTATGATGTCCCTGAACTTTCCTCTGAAAGTTTGTTTCTTCTGGGGTGAGGTCCAGGTTGATATGCATTGATCAGTGGCAGCACAGCACTAGGTGCTGGGAGAAGGGACATACATAGCTTTTTTGATTGACATTTATGTATTGACAAAAATGCATATACAAGAATGATTTCCTTTGTGGCAAATGATGATGGGCCCATGATGACTGATATCTGGTCCTATGGGTGAGGTCACAAGGGCTACCCCTTGTGCTCACTGGCCGACAATCGGGGGAGTGGGACCATGTAAATGACAGGCGCAGGAGCCTATCATGGGGTCAGCAGGGTGGTGCTAGCAAATTGGGAGGGGGGTGGGTTGTGAGAAGGCGAAGGGTCAGGGCCTCTGAGGGGATTAACAAAGTCTGACAGGACACTCACACACGTTCACAGCCGAGAGCATTGGCTGCTCTGCTGGGCACACATAATACAATGCTTGTTTTAGAAATATAGAGAGAGAGGGGAAGGGATAAAGAAAATAGATAGATAGGAGAGGCCAGATCAGAGAGAATGAATGTGTGAGTGAGTGAGTGAGTGAGTGAGTGAAAGAGAGAGAAAGAGAAGTGAGTGAGTGAGTGAGAGAGAAAGAAAGAGAGAGAAAGAGAGAGAAAGAGTGATTTGAGAGGGAGAGAACTACAGGTGCCTGTGCCTTTGACATGGAAATAGCTCAAACAGCCTGCTGGCTGGCTGGAATGGAGAGAAAAATGCTACAGTATAGGCACAATACACAACTCTTGTCCACACACACACACTAAATCTAACTCATAATGGAGGCCCAATCTTGTATTTTTTCTCATTTGATGGCAGTGAAAATGTTTGAGCAGGCAGCCAACAAGTTTTCAATCACAGACGTGCCAATTTTATATGGGGCCATAATCTCCCAGCACCCAACCCTGGTTACTGAGGAGAACTCCGACATGCTCACAGCACAGACAGTGCTCTACATCTGCTGACGTTTTTCTGCTTACAAAGATGAGATTGAATCATGTCTTGTTCAATAGCTCTGTGCGTGCGTGCATGTGAGATATACAGGTCATAACTCTGCCAGGCGTGCACCAACTGACAGCCAGTGGTCGTGATCTTTGCCCTGCTTCAGTTCTTAATGAACAACAAGGGAGTGATTACTCTGATGCACATACATACACACACAGCCTTGAGATGTGACACAGAACACATTTATATAACTTCATCTGGTGGGGGGGCTGAGAAATAGAAACATGGCAATTGGAGCTGACACACACACACCAACCAACTAAATCAACACCACACTATGTTAAAGGTGAATAGTTAAGCTTTTGGACACCAAGGAGATACTGAGAAAACTGGGTCCACCCAATTTGTTTATCACCCGTTTCCCATGATCATACAGAGGACTCAATCACCCAAGAAGCACATGGTTACGGGGAACAGAACACCAGAGATGTATATGTCACAGGGAAAATGGCATTCCAGGGAAATTGACAGGGGAGCGCTTGTTTTATAGGCACGGGGTGGTGCTGCGAGGCGGGGCTTTGATGCGAGGACGACGACCACAACAACAACATACTAACCAGGAAGCTACGCTAGGGAAACGCTGAAAATAAAATGGATAATATGAGAGAAATACTCAAGTAAAGTACGAATACCTCAAAATTGTACTTGAGTAAATCTACTTTGTTACTTGCACCACTAGTACAAGCCTCAGTGGCGCACTTCGATAATCATTGGACTCCCCACCCACTACCACTGGGAGCCGGGGTTTGACTCCAGCTTGGGACATTACTTTTTCAAACAACCGCGGACTACTTTTTTTTCGCTGATAAAGTATAGTTTTGGACCATGACGGAAGGCGCTCCGACTTAGCAGACCTTGAGGCAGAGGAGTCGCGCCCGAGCGCCTCCAGGCGCGAGTGCCCGCGACGACCTGCCGATGGTCTGCTAGTCGACTTAAGCGCCGTCCGAGTTATGTACCGATAGGCACAGAATCGTAAATGATGTTGTGTGGGGACTGCGTTTGCCCCAAGTGCCACTCACTGCACTAACATAGCCCGCCAGGCCCGCCCCCTGGAGAGTGTGTGTGTGTGTGTGTGTGTGTGTGTGTGTGTGTGTATGTGTGTACACGCGCGCGTGTGCGCATGCGTGTGTGCGTGCTGGTTTGTGCATGCGTGCGTGTGTGGTGTGGGGCTCATGTCTGGCTTGCATTGCCCTCTAGCGTTGATTCTACAGAATTGCATGAGGGGCATGAAAACAAGCGTACCCCTTTCAATTTCCCTGGAATGCCATTTTCCCTGTAACATATACACTCAGAGATTACGTGCATCCTCCACAGACAGACGGATACAGACAGACCTTCATGTGTTTTTTTCAGTTCTGAATTTCCATCCTCGGATCATCTGCGACTCACACGCCAAGTTTGAAAATGAAATCAATTGGTCAGGCTGCCCAAGTTATGCCCGGGGCAGTCATACAGACATACACACACAAGTTCCTGGCATTTAAAGATATACAAGAAACTTATGATAAACCTTTTGAGTCACATTACCGCCAGCACACTCTAACTGAGTTACACCCTGCCCGTCTGCTACACAGAGAAAGTCAAAATAAACATTAAGCACAATTTCAAACATTATTAGATACAGGTCTACACCAAGCTGCTTATTAGGATAGATGTTGATTACTTCTGATGAGCGGCTTGTACCGCGTCCACGATTGTACTTAAGATGCTTTAAATAAATCCTAATTATAATAATTAAGCAGGGACTACAATTGTACGCCCTACTTTTTAGAAGCTGGTGTATTTTTGTGGTGTACACACATGTGTGGCATGTCTGGTGTGTTGGTGTCAGCCTGTTTCAGCTGAGCAGACACAAAGCCACTGCCACTGAATTACCATGGTGACACAGCCCGCCAACCACGTGACGTGATCGGTCTGTGACCGAGAGACAGACAGAGAAAGAGAGTAAGAGAGAGAGAGAGCGAGATACAGAGAAAGAAACAAAGATGCAAACAAAGACAAATGTATACATCAGCCAGCTAGTCTGTCTCACTCTAGCTCTCACACACACGCACACAAACACATGGCTGTGTCCCATGACATCATGGTATTGTTGTGCTACTGGCTGAGGCCAGCAGATCTGTGAACCTGGCTCTTCATTGTCCTTGTGTCCATTATTACAGCAGGGTCATACACACACACACAGTCTGGACAGTCTCATTTACAGTAAACCAGGTGACCGTCAATGGTGTTGTTGTCATTTGATGTAGGATCAAAACCCACATTTTTGGGTTAGGGTCTGCTTTCTGCTTTCTAGTAACCCATGAAAAAAAGACAAATTGGGAGTGGAATCCCACCTCCCTGCTTTAAATGAATAACTAATAAAAGAAGTGAAGGGCCGAATCAGGCCACATACTGTCATGCTTGGACCAAGGTGATCCATTATTAACAGCCGGTGGGAAAAATTACAAAAACAAATCTGATAAGGATTCATATTGAAGCAACTGTGTGTTCCAAAATCAGAAACATTACCACCAATGCATGCACAATGCAAAAAAAACATTTATTTTGATTTCCTCGCACAATAGTGGCTCTCCACCTCGCCCCGCAGGAAACCCACTATCTCCACAGAGCACACTTCCTGTCTGCTTCCTGCTTCCTGAGAGGGAAAAAAGAATGCTGTGTTCAGTCTGCTCTGAACTGAACACAGCATTGGTCAGACTGTGTTCTGACCAATGTTGCCTCTCCACCAAACAGATTACTTCAAACTACAACAGACTGGCAGTCTGTTGCCAAAAGTTGTCAAATGTTCTGCACAAACTGTCGGCCGACGGCAAATTGTTGTGCTCATGCGTTAGAGGAAATCAGATGACTCTAGTCTCCACACCAGGAGGCGGCAGTAGTCTGCAGCGCTGGTCTGTAGCGCTGGTCTGTAGGAGCCTGCCAGTGTTGCGCTAGGTCTGCTTATTATAAGCGACTTTGGGCCTTGTTTTCCTGTAAAGTCGCTTGTAAATACAGTTGCGGGTTGCTTTTGTTTGGGCTTGTTTCTGAAGTGTAGTTGCTTATTTGGGCTTGCTTTTGAGATTTTTTTTGAAAATAGCTGGTAATTTGGGCTTGTTTTCATAGTCGTTTTCACCTCCGGGCTCTAGCTGTTAGAACCCGACCGAGCATGTTCGGTCGGCGTTCAACGCTATCCTACAAGTCCCGACCCGACGGCACGGCAACATCTACAACAGATTTTTGGCAGCAGACAGCAGACGCTTTCCAACGCCTTCCGCAGCCGACGCCGGCGCGGTGGAGAGTTGCCTTAAGGCTAAGACCAATGACCACTATATTTCACACCACTGATCTGGGAATTGTGCCTCTAGTAGTATCCTCTGCTACCAGTCAACAAATCAAAATAGGCTTACATTGTCACAGCATGACACAGGAAAATCACCACATGCACTGTTGATCATTCTAAATTATGGAATTATAACCATAATCTGATGAACACTACTACAAATGAGTGCTAAATTAAAACCAAATGACAGTTGCATCTATATAATAATGAATGTAGCACTTCACCCATTTCCAACCTTGTTTCTATATACGGTAACTGGTCCTCACTGATGCTCATTAAATATACCACTATTTCCATCCTTCTGGATCTCATTGGTGGGCTATGGACAATTCAGAAACCTGCCTACCAATGACATCATCGATTGGGATTCCAAGCTAATAGAAACTATAGCCTCTCTCTTCCTGAAATGTTTGAAATAGAAGCCATTGTTCTTGAATTAATTAATTTATTGTTTGAAATGACCAAACCTGCCTACAGATGATATCAGTAGACCAAAACGGTTCCATCTTATAATGTGCATTAGTGAAGAACATTGTATGAAGATGGGTTGAAAATGGGGTAAGTGGTCCTTTAAGTTAAGATACGGTCTGTAACCTGCATGGACTGTGGATTGTCAATTAAATTTGCAGCTTTGTTTGTTCAAACATATCAGGATGCCAGTAGCTTGCAGGTACATGAATCACAAAAGTATTTGCATTATTATGTTATCTCCCAGGAGGGATCATTCATGTGGTCAGGCTATTGTAATTTGACATAGCTTCCCAAAGTCAAGTGACCCAGTCACAATGGGAATCTAAGAGCTGTGAAGAAAGGAAGTGGGAACCAGCAGAAAAGAAAGGATGTAGATTTAAGTGAACCAATACCATCACACAGAAGACCACAAACAGTGATGTGGTCTCTTAACAGCCACATGATCATAAGTCAGTTATAGTGTTTGAAATGACAAGCATAGCTGAGGGACCACAGACTAGTCCTGTGCCATGCTTCAGGCCCCTTGTATTTTTGGGATCAGTCCATCTGGGATTTTCCCCTCTGTGCGGCTGACCCAACAAGGATGGATCGATGAAGAACTAGACAGAAAAATGCAGCTGGTGCCCATTTTTTAAAGTTTAATCTCCTTCCCTCATTCTATTCAGTCTGTTTCTGAAACTAAACCTAAAAGGGAAAAAGGAGCAAATATAACAAACGCCTTTGGTCAGCAGTACTGACTGAGTACAAGGCGAGTAGCTTCAAAACTTTTATGTAACATCAATTAAACACACAGTTCAAGCTGTGGTACTAAAGGTTCACCTGATGAAAATGTCCATGGGATTCAAAGAGCAATTTGCATTCACGTAATAGCATTCGTATGCAGGTGAGAGCTCCTATCCATCATAAACAAACTACACTATCTGCCCTTGCCTTGGCTACATTTATCACTAGCAAGCAGACCCATGGTGCAAGGAACATGCTCTTGAAAATTTGAATGCGATTGTTGGCTAATCAGCTAATAAATAATGAATCTCATGTTCTAATCTAGGGTTATGTTTGCAATCCAATGCGGTAAATACAATAGTATCACAATCAGATCCATGTCTTAGACCCACGTAGGCTACATAACTAGTTTCTAGAGCTGTAACTCCATATAAAAAGGTTCAACAATAAAAAATTAAGATTCAAGTACATTTAAAAATCTGCCTTGGGAGTTGTCGTGAGACTCTGGGCACCTGTAACTTTACACAGCAGCTGGTCTCGGAGCGCTGAGCAAGCAGCTTCAAGTCAAACTTATCGTACACACCGAATGCAAGCCAATCTACACGACCGCAACGCGTTGTGGGCTTGTAGATTGGCTGTGTTTGCCATGGGACACCATCGTGCAACAAAGCATAATTCTGGTACACCATTCCTCCATTGCTGTAAACACAGACTCAACGCAACTCAGCACCAACCACGGCCGGCACATAGAGGGAAAGAAAGACTTCTGCGTCTTTGAATTAAGTTTCACTGCATACAATATATTTTATATACATTTTATATAAATCAATGTCATTTTTGACAAATTTTAAACATGGCCAAAGCTTCACAATCATGTATGTATATGCATTGTCATTTTAAGTGGACCTGAGTTGCTGTTGTTCTGGGAACATGTGTGCATGAATATGTATTGGGTTAAATTGTTATAAAAAAAAGAAAAAAAAGGGCCAGGTGAACATTTAACAAAAACAACATGATGGGTGTTCATTTTACATGGTTTCCGAGCTTCCGACTTGGTCACAAGGCCTTGTTTGTGCTGGGATGCCCACTGCCCACATGACCAGAGAACCCCAAGCCTGTGTTGTAATTAGACTAGATCCCAGTGGGGTCTTAATAGACTCAGATTAAAAAGCTTGAAAACCTGTTCCTCTGTCTAATTAGCCATCCATGGCTAATCTAAATCACCCTAATGACCCCCACACTACCCACTACAAAAATCAGACAGCAACTGCAAGCTTTAACATCACGATAAATCACAGTTGTATTTGGAAAAGCGAATCCAAATCGAGCACCATCAACATTCAGCATTTCAGCCACCATGACACTTGACGCATTACAGCTGAACAGACACTTGTGCTTACACACAACATGTGGCAGGGGGGGCTAGGGTCCACCAGCTGACATAATGGGGATGGGTGTGGTGCTGGCTGCTAGGATCGGGAATGCCTGGTGCTTTCATTAGACCATGCAAAAACTGATGGCTAAAACACTGGGGTGAATGAACGCTCCTTGCTCATAAAGAGTTGAGACTTGTGTGGACTGGACAAAATGAAGAACCTTTTGTTTTTAATGGCGCACAAAACAAGGGGCTGCCTGGCGGTTGGTTGGTGGGCTGCCTGGCGGTTGGTTGGTTGGCTGGCTGGCTCCACGCCTGAGGAATTAATCGGCTCAAGGAGGAGGGGCGGGGACCCCCATCACAGGAGAGGGTCGACGGGGGTCTCCTTCAGTCCGCCTTGAGCCCCCCACCCCCGCCCCTGAGAGTACTCCATCCCTGACCAAGGAGGAGAAGGGGTGTGTGTGTGGGGGTAGGGGCCAGGCAGAGAGGGCCCGCCTAAAAACACTGCTGTTGACTTGAGGAACAACACACACTCACAGACCGCATGAAGCATTTCCCACCAACACATACTCACAGCCATAAATCTCCGCCGTCAATCACGGACGGAATGCACCTGTTACAACAACACACCAGGGTGAAAATGGCGAGGGAGCATTCCCAGCCAAATAGTGGAATATACTCGCGATGCACGTAAATACAACACATAACGCTGCCTGCTTTCATAAGATATAACGAGCTGTGTGGCTTTTTTAACGAGCCACTCATTCCGTTCTAGTTAACAGTTAACAACAACTTCAGTCATGTTATAACACAACGGGGTTTGCGGACAGGGACTAGCTTCTCAGGCCCTGCTCCCAAACCAAGGCTAGTGTTGCCATGTCGTGTACTTGCTTATTTAGGCTTGCTTCCAAATGTTTTAATTATTTTTTAAACCAGTGGTTCTCAAATATGTTCATAAATGTTTTGTACCAGAGAGCATTTTGTGTTGTTAGAATGTTTCAAAAATATCTTATCTACAAGCTCACATCGGCCATTTTCAAATATCTTTTGGGCTCCTAGACCTGGTTGCTTATTTCTCTCTCAAAATATGGCAACACTGACCAAGGCCAGTGTCTGTCCACACAGTCACACCAATCTGACAACACGAACCAACATGGGTGGAGATTTTCACTCGCAGGGACACTGACATTGCGTTTATCACAGCGGTGTATTTGTGGTACATTTACAGCCTTTGGTAAAGAGCTGACTGGCTGCTAGTGCTTTAGCTCCAAGCTAACGTTAAATGAGCCGTGGTCTTGGTTGGTCAGCCATTGTACGATGCACTTGCTCCTCCAGCCTGCTATCCCGTCCAGTTACCTGGAGTAACATGGACTGGGAAATGGAGTAGCGGTAGCCCCCCCTCCATTTATTCTTATTAATCCGCCCTGCATATTAAACTGAACATTCGTTTGTTACCCAAATAACTATGGTCCTGAGGGTATGCTATTTTCCACGGCTTTACAATGAATTCCTACTATTTCTCCCTCTGAACGTTTCCACTCTGCTCTACAGGTATGGAGCTAGCTACCCCGGCTAGCCTGTCGACCATAGGTCAGTTTACTAGTTCAACTAGCCTTCAAGTTATGGCCGGTGGCTCGGTTTAAAAACATCATTCTCCACAATGCAGTTGCCCAGTCCGAGCGTCAAGCCAGCCAGCCGGCTGGCCCGGGCCGGGGCCAGACAGCCATCAGCCACCGGGCCGGGCCCCCGCCAGCCTCTTCTTTGACTGGGGCCAGGGGAGTATAGAAGCCCCGGTCCCCGGGCCGCCCGGGTCCGGTCACGGTGTGCCGCAGCACAGGGGCGCGGCCTGCACCTCTCGGTACAGTCCGCGGGTCTCACGTACCTCCGTGGGCTGGCTGATCTCGAACAGGTCGAGCCGGTTGGCGTTCCAGTGGTTAATGATGTCGGCGAGTTTCCGCCTCTCCTCCTCCCTGCTCCCCGCTGACATGCTGGGAAAATCCTCAATGGTTTTTCGCCTCGGTGTAGAAAAAAAATATCCCCCTCTCCTCTCCCTCCAGAATTATAAGGTCTTTGTACGTCCAAAGAAAAAAGCCAGACGGCATAAAAACGCGTTCGAGTGCCGTTAGGTTGGCTTTTCTTCCGAGCGGTGTGTCGGTGTATTTGTGTGGGTTTGTCTGTCACCACCGCTCCCTGTGTGTATGGAGTCAGTGGAGCTGGTTCTCCTGTAGCTCCGCTCCAGTGTTGCCAGGTTTTGCGAGAAAACAAGCAACCAGGTCTAGGAAAACAAGCCCAAAAGAAGCGAGTAGGCTACTACGGCTAGTTGAAAATAGCCAATCTACAAGCCCACTTGTAGCTTGTAGATCTGCTTTTTTCAACAAACAAAAAAGAAAAATCAGTCATTTTGGAAATTGTTTTGAAAATTGTAACATCACAAATCGGTTACGGCCCGGGGGTCCCTGACAAAATATTTGCAGATGGGGGGTCCGCTTGGACAAATACCTGTTAATTCGGGGGTCCTTGACGTGAAAATGCTTGAGAACCACTGGTTTAAACAATTTTAGGAAGCAAGCCCCAAATAAGCAACTACACTTTTAGAAACAAGCCCAAAAAAACGCAACCCGCAACTACCAATATTTACAAGCAACTTTACAGAAAAATATGCCCAAAGTCGCTTGTAATAAGCGGACATGGCAACACTGCTCTGCTCCCTTCCACTGAGTGTTTCCGCGTTCCCATCGCCTCGCTCCTGTCTGTCGCACTCCCGTCCTCAGGTTACACCGAAATTGGTGACTTACCGAATTAATGACATGATTGTTATAAATAATTCATGACGTCCCATATCGATGTCCATATTATACTGTTTTATGGGACGTTATTGACCGTTATTTAGCATGACTATTGATGTGTTTAAAACACATTTGATGTAAACCTGTGCAGTTATTTAAAAATATATGCATCACGTTAAAACGGAAAATTCAATATTTTGTGTCACATGGCAATGCAATGGGATTTTACGCCAATTGTTACCTGACCTAATGTTAAACGCGTCACCGTTTCCCACACTTTTACTACAACATCACCACTGACTACTACACCCTCAAACACCAACCAAGTCTTTTAACAGCGACCTCTGGAGTCACAGCATTCAATGGGTCACCGATGTACGTGTACCTTTAAGACGCGCATTCACGGCTTCGACATTTCAATGTGCACGAGCAGACCGGTAAAGTGCCCCATGTTAACGGTTTCACGTCAGGACAAATCAAATTTATGACCCGTCTCAAAATGCTCTCAGGCTACAAGTGCTTACTGTAATAACCTGCTTAAATTATGACTTAATAACACGTTCGTGACTTTTTATCTTGATGAATAAGGTTCTAACAAAGCTAATTCATTCGGACATTTATTAATTTAATCATAGGGCTAACACACAAACATAACATTTAAAAAAAGTATGTGTTTGTGCGTGTGCCTGTGTGGTGTGTATCTCTGTATCTGTATATGTATTGTAATGTATATGTAATAATGTGTGTGTGTGTGTGTGTGTGTGTGTGTGTGTGTGTGTGTGTGTGTGTGTGTGTGTGTGTGTGTGTGTGTGTCATACATACATACACACACGCGTGCACGCACGCACGCACGCACGCACGCACGCACGCACGCACACACACACACACACACACACACACACACACACACACACACACACACACACACACACACACACACACACACACACACACACACACACACACACACACACACACACACACACACAGTATATTATTTAATTAGATAGATAGATAGATAGATAGATAGATAGATAGATAGATAGATAGATAGATAGATAGATAGATAGATAGATAGATAGATAGATAGGAAAAAAGTGTCTGGTATTGCTGTAGAATAATTCTATGTTAAGAGGATATAGACAGTGATAGAAAAATAACTTGTGGGTTCCGGGTTGTATGACTTACATATTGGGTGACTTATTAGCTGTCAGGAGGTGCTGAATGCCACGCAGTCCATTGCCTTCCAACAGTACACCACATACTGTATACACCATACCAGCATGCATCGGCTGTTGAAGACAGTGTTCCGAGTTGGGTTATCAAGCAAATGCAAAAATAGGATCTTGTGCCTCCTCCACTAATATGACAATCTTAGCTGGTGGTGGTTTAGGTTAAATAGTATTATTGGTCTAAAAGGCCAGTCCACACCAATGCAACTACTTGTAACTTTACTCTGTAACACAACATGAGATACTCTACAAACTTTTTAACTACTAGTACTTACAGTAAGTCTCAAACCGCCTATACTTCATTGACCATGGTCCCCCAGGGTTCTGTACTTGGCCCCCTCCTTTTTCCTTCTATACCAAACCTCTTGAGTGAAAATTGCCGATCTACAAGCCCACTGCCCACAACGTGTTACATTGTGACGTGTTGTGAGCTTGTAGATCTGCTGTAGCCTATTTTTGCAGAATGTTTCCTATTATGACATGCCCAGAATAGGCCCAGAATAGGGACGCTAGGGCTCAAGTAGTTCATCTAATTCTAAATCTGTATCTTAGTATAACTGTTTAATGTTTTGTAGCTCCAAAGTATACTTCTTGCATGTATTTTGCATTACTTCCTGAAGGCACAATGTGATGGGATATGTTCTATTATACAACATGTATCCTGTTTTTTATCTTTTCCACGGAAACTGCAGGAATCTGGTGGGCTTTCTCTAATTACACAGTGTGTGTGTGTGTGTGTGTGTGTGTGTGTGTGTGTGTGTGTGTGTGTGTGTGTGTGTGTGTGTGTGTGTGTGTGAGTGTGTGCGTGTGTGCGTGTGTGCGTGCCTGCGTGTGTGCATGCGTGCGCACATGTGTGGACTGTGGAGGTGCGCAAATGCGCATGCATTCCTATAAGTCGTAGCTCCCATAACACTCGGACATCGGAGTCAAACACACATACAAATGTGTGCATCTAAGCACACATTTGGTTGTATCTAAGCACATACAGCCTTTGGGGTAGGCAGGCTATAGTGGATGTACTGTACAAGCTTCCCTCACCCTGCTGCATGCACATGTGTGTGTCTGTGTGTGTGCAGCACTGTGTACCCATGTAGTTCATTCGTGATTTCCTGGAAGCATGCCATGTGAGATGGATGGACGGCCATGGGGCACGCTCAGTCAGAAGAGATCATGGTAGACCTAGACCTGACTAAGCCAGCAATGTGCAGTGAGAGGAGAGAGAGGCAGTCTCGGGCAACAGACAAGACAGGATGGAGCCAGGAACCGGAGAGTGGTGCTGGACATGACTGTCGACCAATTGTCCAGTGGGGACACATATAGACAGGAAGTTGTATTATATAAATGTATAATATAATTCATTTGATATTTGTAACATCATATATATTTGACAGTCAGGCAAACAGAGAATCAGACAGGGATGTGGTAAGGGTGACACAAAAACAGGGAATATGGAGACAGACAGACAGAGCGAGAGAGAGAGAGAGAGAGAGAGAGAGAGAGAGAGAGAGAGAGAGAGAGAGGAGAGAGAGAGAGAGAGAGAGAGAGAGAGAGAGAGAGAGAGAGAGTTGAAGTGAAGGAGACAGTTCCAGAGACAGGGTCAGAGATATAAATAGGTAGGCACTAGGCAGATGACCCCACCGTTGTTCTAAGTGAACCTAGCTGTCCAGATGAAAAATATTGCCAACAGCAGCGATAAATCAGTCCAACAAGAGGGACACAGACAGGGCAGGGTAGGGAGACAGGAAGAC
Organism: Gymnoscopelus braueri; assembly: GCF_963280865.1. Classification (NCBI taxonomy): domain Eukaryota; kingdom Metazoa; phylum Chordata; class Actinopteri; order Myctophiformes; family Myctophidae; genus Gymnoscopelus; species Gymnoscopelus braueri. The sequence goes on from NC_137616.1 coordinate 20,108,085, forward strand.
AAAATAAGTAGATAAGACAGCAGGGACAGACAGACAGAGACACACAGAAAGACTTCCTTCAAGGCTTCCTTCAGTGGCAGAACCTGGATTCTGGAACTCTCAAATGAAAAGAGTGGTAAAGTGAAATCCCTCAACACCAATAACAGAAAAAAAGGATTGCATATTTTCTTCATACCAGACATGGAATGTAAACACACCCCTGTTCAATAGAGAGGAATAGTGTAGCTTTGATCTCTAGGACAAATCCCCCCAATCAAACAATACATCGATCAATGTGATCAACACCATCTATCACACAGACTATGACCACCTGTCATAATGATAGGAGAGACATATCACAGCTGTAGCTATAGAAATGGTGACGGCGTGATGGCAATCATATTCAAGGGTGGCAATCATATTCAGGGGTGACCGCCCTTTGCTGTCGCAGTCGGAGCCCTTAGACTGTACAGCATTCTCCTCTCTATCAGATCTAACCTGACTCAGTCGCAAGCTTCTTCCATTTGGCGAAGTCAGGTTATATCAGATCTGCTCCCACCATTGAATCCTTGAAGTGCAGGCTCAAAACTCTCTGATATGGTAGATTTTATGGTTTATTTATCTTTTATTATTGATTATCTGTTTGTGTCTTTGAGTTGTATGTCTTGCTTATGTTGTTGAGTTGTTTTAAATGTGCCTAATAAATAAATACATTTGATTTGATTTTATACAAAATGTGGTTTTGGTGATGTGGCAGAAGTGGCACAGGTGGGAATCCAGGCAATACGTGGTCACAGTTCACAAGTTTGAGAATCTTCATATGCCACACAATGCATATATTATTATCATTACATGAATCTGGCATGTTTTCTCTTGATGGTTAGCTGCAAATATATGTGGCTGTGACAATACACACATTAATCCAGCATGGTTTCACTTGATGGTCTTTTGTAGTAAGGTGCATACAGTTTGTGAATCACACTGAGACCTGGAGATCAGAGATTGTGTCTGTTTACATGGGTGTGATTCACTTTCAATTTTCTACTGACATCCCCTCACTGTATGTTCACACCTTCCATGGAATTGCAATTAACACATAAAGCTATTTTCACCCTTCTCCCATCTCTCCTCTGTCCATCTCTCTCTTCCTCTTGTTCTCTCTCTCCTTTGTCTGCAAATCCCTCTGCCTCTGTTATCTCTTCACCTCTTCATCTTTCTCCATCCATCAGTCTCTCCCGCTCTCCCCACACCTCTCTTTTCATCCCTCTATTTTCCTCATTATCGTGTGTGGCCGCATTTCACACAGCAGCAGATGTTTCCTGTGTCGGTATGTGGGAGATGGCCGTTGTTGGGAATATGAGCAGGGTTTGATTTGTAAACAAAACACAGCGGGGTACAGTTTCTTAACCACTTAATCCATATATACTTCGTTATACAAATACCGGATCGCTCACAATGTGTCGCATGACACCTTGTGAACCAATCAATCTGTCAATGTGCTATTCTTTGCTAATTTTTTTTAATTATAGGATTTCTTTTGAAAAGTTTGACCAAAAATAGATAGGGACACTAGGATTAATGTAGTTAACATACACTTTAAATTAAATTCTTAAATTGCGATTAAATATTATATCAAACATGCAATGAAATGTAAATATCAAACATATCAGACAGTCAAGAACATACCCCCACCGGTGATACAAATGAATAACCAGAAGAGGGGATATCAAAAGCAGTGGCATGGATTCAACATATAAAAAAAGTTCCCAGCAGAAATGCGTTGAAGTTGCATGAAAGGCAACACTGATTTAAAATGTGCTTGTATGTTGGATTTGAATGCAGTAAGAAAATTGTCCCACATTTATAATTGTTCAGTTGACTCTCTTCTTTACTGCATGTGCTTGTGCTGATGTTAACATCACAGAAAAGTGTGTTGCCACTTTCCTAGGGGCTGATGTTTTCTCAATTAGTGCAGATGAAGCCAGATACAGTGGCAGGCAGTTTAACATTTGGTGCCAAACACAATAATTCTCTAGAGAGGCTGTCAGCGCTACGATGAATGTCACATCAGACAAGGGGAAGTTGGCTGTGACCTGGGTTAAGTTAGGGACTGTCCTCCCACTAAAACCAATTATACATACTCAGGCACACATGCAGTACACTGACACTCATATATTTACCCACACATGCATGCACATTATGCACAAATATCCCTGTACATAGGATGCATACACAAACATACTGTATACTATACTGTATATATTCGAAAATATTCTGTACATTTTGTGTCTATTTACTATTCCAGCATTCCATGGTTTACTCCACTCACCTACCACTAGATTAGGTCAATTTAAGATCTATTTATTCACACTCACATGGCAGTTTACAAAACTGAAATAAGTGAATATTTACAGTGTTGAAGAATCAAATAGAGAGGATAAACACAGTCTGCTCATGAATGAACAAATGAATAACCTAAAATGAAAATGATTTTAACAGTTTAAAGATTACATTATATCTGCCATTTAAAAGACTCTCATTAGCTGTATTATTATTTCGCCTCTGGTGTAGGGGCAAAATCCCTACAAAGTTAGTTCTGTGTTGGGTAGTGGAGTGCAAAAAAATAAGTAGCAAAGACATTTCAACTCCAGAGCTGGAACAAAGTAAAATCATTAGTATAATCATTTATCTCCAAAGAGTGTGGGCCTACCCTTATGGGCCCCTTTGGTTCCATTTGTGCACTCTTCAGAGTTGAATTAACACTGAGGATTTTACTGTGAATATTTCACAAATTCCGTCTGAGTACTTGTCCTTGTTGACACAGTTAATTGAGTACTTCTTTTGCTGAAAGCCTTTCATATCATCCTAAATTGTGTGGTCCTTGGAGTGATCCCAAGTCCCACTGTCTACTAAACTCAAAGCCATTACATTAATATCGGTCTCAGCTCCATTGTAATCAAAGGAGAGGATAAAGATTATGCTGGTGTGAAGAGGAGCTATAGGTTCAGGTCAGACAAGGTCAATTTCCAGTCTCAGATAAAGAATAGAAACTAGATTATTTTCCTGCCACGGTTGAAGCGTCTATGACAGGGAGCTGTGTTGACCTGCAAACCTGTAGGTCCAACATACACCACCTACACAACTGGCATATAGTCAGACACGAGAATCAACTCCTCCTTTAGCTCATTCTCTCTCTCTCTCTCTCTCTCTCTCTCTCTCTCTCTCTCTCTCTCTTTTACTTTTCTCTCTCCCTCTCTTTCTACACTGCTTTAACCACTCGCTCTCCCTCTCTCCCTGTCTCTCAGTATTAGTATCTAACTCTCAGCTGTTCTCTTGTGTACCCAAAGCGTTTTATCTCTTGTCAGCCCTCCCTTCCTCTTCCCTCTGTCCTGATCCATCCATTTAATTAGCTGTCATCTACAGTACCATAGGCTGGTATGTTGTTTACCACCTCATTCCCAGGTGATTTCTCGCTCTGATTCCCCTTTCTGTCTCCCTTTCTCTCAATTCAGTAAAAATTCTAGGGCCTTTATTGGCATGGGAAACATATGTTTAGATTGCCAAAGCAAGTGTGAAATAAAAACAAAGAAAAGTAAGAAATATATAATATGTACAAAATTAAAGTTACTAGACCGCCTACTCGAGGGCCACGTAAGTCGGCAACGATGCAAGTCGGGAATGAATGCAAAACCCATTGTACTTGCACTGTTGTCAGAGTACAAACATTTATTTAATGAGGGAAAACGTTACGGTCAACTGACCTTCATCAGGTTCTGCTGCTGGAAAAAAAGGTATATAAACAAAGGTAACTTAATATATATTTCTAAATGGCAGCAGTTATCTACTCTGTTTCTTGGTGCAGTAGTTATGTATGTAGAGAGAGCAGCACACTCAGATAGAGCAGGAATACACATATGGCCGACAGTATTTATGGCCGTTGTAATTCATTGAATGTAATTTTCCTGTCACAACAGCTCACAAATCTTGCTGCTGAGCTGTGTTTGTACATTGCCGTACTTCCCCCCAGCAGATCTGAGAGTTTCTTTCGAATTATTTTTGGGTGTTTATAATCTGTGAGAAATATGTGTGATCTCAGATGTCTTGGTACAGTTGACAGGTAGTTAAGTGCAGCTTGCCTTGTGTGAAGAGGGTGCAAAGTATGTCTTCTCTTGGGAGCCACTTCTGAGAGAGGTGCTGCCTCTCTCTCTCTCTCTCTCTCTCTCTCTCTCTCTCTCTCTCTCTCTCTCTCTCTCTCTCTCTCTCTCTCTCTCTCTGCTCAACAGTAATGTTAATACTGGCTCTACAGAGTATGGATTTGATGATTAAAATGGTGGCCGTTTGACCATGGGGACAATAAATTCAATGCCCTTTAGATGACAGTACTGTATGTGCAAGCATGCACGCACACACACACACACACACACACACGCACACGCGCACACACACACACACACACACACACACACACACACACACACACACACACACACACACACACACACACACACACACACACACACACACACACACACACACACACACACACACACACACACACACACACACACACACACACACACACACATATATATGATATATGAAGGGGAGTGGCTTGCGGTCAAGCAGATCTCTTGCTCAAGGAAACATGATGAAATACAGAGGCAAGAGGTTAGCTCTCATTCAGCCAAGCTCATTGACACAAATAAATATCTCTGGTATGTAAAGAATATGAGTGGAAATAGAATTGCAGCAGTGAATTACACCCACCAGTGTGTCTTAGATTACATGTGTGGGCTCATGAAGTAATAGCTTGACTTGTGACTCATTACTCTGAGGAGTCTACAGTGGTACAGTATGTGACATGATTGCATTATTTGACCTCAAAGGAGGAATCCACCAAAATGAAGAATTCACATAATTCTTGCAAACTTGGACTGTTTAATCGGGAGCTGGTAATGCAAGCAACTGCACCCTTACTAGAGAATGATTTTAACAATAGACAATTTTAGAATGACACATTTTTGCACTTGGCAAGACCATTTGTAGCGGAAGTGTGGGCCGAAAAAAACAAAAATGGTCCCCCCCACCTTGGAAGTCACAGATACGTCCCTGTGTGTATTCAGTGCATTATGGACCCTACCTTACCCCTTATGCCTAAACTTTTAACGCATTTTTAACTATTTTGAAAAACATTTTAAAATAGTTCAAATAGCCGATCTACAAGCTTACAATGTGTCAATGTAGCTATTTTCACTATTTTAAAATGTTTTTCAAAATAGTCCAAAATGCCAAAACAGTTTAGGCATAAGGGAGTAAGGTAAGATAGGGCCCTAAATGTATTGTTCATTAATACATGTTGTCCCTCCCAAATAAACAAATAAATCAAATGAAAATTAAACTCAAACCGTCTGGCTTTATCTGTATGGAGTAAAAAGTGGGGTTGAAGGGCACAATCAGCACGACCGCAGGATGCAGGATGTGGCCTTGTGGCCTCTGACAGATACAGAAAGTGGTTTCCTGTAGTGGCTAGCACTTCTGCTTCATGAGTCATGACAACACCCCAGCAACCCCAAGTCAAAGCGCTCTGTGATGCTTCATCAGAGGTTAATGTCAGGTAATGTGTTGAATTTTTATCTTCAAACAGGCTTCAATTGAGCACACATTTTAACGTTTCAGCATTGTGCAACATGTCGCACTGTCACAGTGTGTGTCAGAGTTGAGGACCCAAAAGCAGATGACAAAGCAGAATAGGTCAAATCCAGTCATTCATTAACCACATGAACCCTAGCATCCCTACTCTGGACATGTCATAATAGGCGAACATTCAGCAACAATGACACATCAGTGACGCATTGTGAGCTTGTAGATCGGCTATTTTGGGCCAAGAGATTTTGTGTAGAGGGAAAAAATGAGGAGGCTATAAGTACACCTAAACTTATGTAACAGCTGTCGGTGTATATAATAAAACCAAGCTCATATGCACGTGTATCGCTGATGTTCTACTCTCTCTCTTTCTATTTTTGATCTTATTTTACAGTTTTATTATTATTATTATTATTATTACAATTACCCTTATTATTACAATTATCATCATTATTACCTATGCTGCTGCATTGTCTGAAGGAAGCTGAACAAAAATAAGTTTTACTCTTACAGTATGTACCTGTATGTAAGATGTAGCAATAAAAAAGAACCTTGAACTTTGAAGAGAATATATTTCTTGCAGTAGAACATAATATGGGGGTGGTGTTGATGTGAGACCCCACTGGCCAATGAGGCGTCTTATGTCTCTGGTGGAGACATGTGTGTTAGGGTTACTGGGACTAGCTGGGATGAGATGGAATGGAATGTGGGAGTGGCTGGTATGAAGAGACAGATAGACAGACCAAGACAGACAGACAGACAGACAGACAGACAGACAGACAGACAGACAGACAGACAGACAGACAGACAGACAGAGTCTGTAGAACAAATTACAAGAGAAACCATATGAAGAATTAGGGCCTGCTGATGTAATCCCTCATTACGTTTTTGTTTGAGAGGCACACACACACACACACACACGCACGCACGCACGCACGCACGCACGCACGCACGCACGCACGCACGCACGCACGCACGCACGCACGCACGCACGCACGCACGCACGCACGCACGCACGCACACACACACACACACACACACACACACACACACACACACACACACACACACACACACACACACACACACACACACACACACGCACAACCGCGAGAGAGACTGAGAGAGAGGGGGGTAGAGAGAGAGACTGAGAGAGAGAGAGAGAGAGAGAGAGAGAGAGAGAGAGAGAGAGAGAGAGAGAGAGAAAGGAAACCAGTCATTCCTGACTTATTAGGTAGATTGTGACCTTAGATGGAGGAAGGAAGGTCTCCTACACTTTTCCTTCCTCTACTGTCTCCTCCCAATCAGTCACATCACCTTGTGTGTGTGTGTGTGTGTGTGTGTGTGTGTGTGTGTGTGTGTGTGTGTGTGTGTGTGTGTGTGTGTGTGTGTGTGTGTGTGTGTGTGTGTGTGTGCGTGCGTGCGCGTGCGTGCGCATGTGCGTGCGCGTGCGTGTGTGTGTGTGTGTGTGTGTGTGTGTGTGTGTGTATGTGTGTGTGAGAGAGAGAGAGGTGTGTAGACAGGGTAAAGAAATGCATAATACTACGTATGTGTGTGTGCACATTTGCGCAATCACACAACGTGTAATACCCGACTGGATCAGAGGAGACCCTCAGTGCTGATCAGGAAAGATAACCGTTAAGTGCAGCATGATGATTAGGCTGACCTAGGATCAGAATACTGCAGCTTAAAACAAGGCTGCCAGCTGCCAGAGTTCAGTGACTTGGGAGAATGCATCAAATTATACCTCCACGGGATCAAAGGTGTACACACCGTGCACGTCACGATCATGAATTCATTCTACACATTGAGGTTAAAACTAGAAAAGGTGCTCCTCGGAGCACTGCCAGACCCCTAGTGGTTAACATCTGAAGATCGGAGCACTACGTGTCACGCGAAGCTTGGCCAATCAAAAAGAGGGACAGGTAGGAAAAGAGGGACAGGTCATTGGACAGGTAGGAAAAGAGGGACAGACCGACAAAGCCTCATGTAGGCCGACCCCCTGGGTCTGGCAACAAGCAATATAATTTCATGAAATTTTATGAAAAAGGTCATGGGTCCATTAGGTTTCGGGTCTGTCATTTAAAGAAAATGTCAGAAACAATTTAGTCTCAAATTTCACGGGTGACGGGTCCATGAGGGTTCGGGTCTGTCATTTGGACCTGTGAAGAGCTCTACTTGGAGGCCAGTCTGGAGCTGTGTGGAACTCCATACTTAGGCAGAAACTCCATATTTGGGCAGAATTTGGTGTGACATACGGGGAGCATACAGACAATGCTGTTTTAGACGGTCCACTCCTATAGCAACTGTGGCGTCATCACAGTACTATAAAAATATGTGTAAGCCCATGCAGACTTTAGTTTGAGAGTTGTAAATAGCCACCTACCTGTCCAACACTGCAGCAGAAGGACATACGTTTATGTTTAAGTATTCTAGGTATTTAAGTAATGTAGAATGGCATGTGGTTTTGGGCAGAATGTCGGTACGGATGTGGAAATAAAGCACAGTGATGGGAGAATCCCCCAGGACAAAAAGTCTGTCACAGTGGAGTTGAATGAGATTGAGAATGGAGAAGAGATTGACTCTGAGGATCTAAATCCAGGTGTGGCCCCAGACGAGGATATTGTCCCCAGCCCAGAGACCCTACCGCTTCCCACTCCTGTTAAAATCAGTAGAATTGTAAGTAAATATCGTACGACAGCGCCATCAAAGAGTGAAAGACTAAAATCACAGGAGGCACACGCCATCATTCCTAACTATGAGATCATGTACATGATCAAGGATTTCCAAGCCAGTCTAGACTACAAACCTCTGTCTAAAGCAGACATGATTGAGGAACACAAAATATGTGTTTGTGTGAGGAAGCGTCCACTGAACAAAAAGGAACTGACTATGAAGGAGCTGGATGTGATCACCATTCCCAGTAAAGATACGGTGATGGTTCACAAACCCAAACAGAAGGTGGACCTCACCCGCTACCTGGAGAACCAGAAGTTCCGCCTCGATTACGCCTTCGATGCCTCCACAACCAATGAGATGGTGTACAGGTTCACAGCCAAGCCTCTGGTGGACACCATCTTTGAGAAGGGCATGGCTACCTGCTTCGCATACGGACAAACAGGAAGTGGGAAAACGCATACTATGGGTGGAGATTATTCTGGAAGGCACCAGGATTGTTCCAAAGGAATCTATGCATTAACTGCGCGGGATGTATTTCTCATGTTGACGAAACCCAGATATAAGAAGTTAGAACTACAGGTGTACGCAACCTTCTTTGAAATCTACAATGGGTATGTGTTAGATCTGTTGAATGGTAAAGCTAAGCTGAAGGTGTTGGAGGATGGTAAACAGCAAATTCTGGTGTCAGGACTAGAGGAGAAAGCAGTTCGATGTACGGAGGATGTTCTCAAACTCATCGACACGGGAAACAAATATAGAACATCGGGTCAGACATCGGCCAACGCCCGCTCTTCCAGGAGCCATGCTGTATTCCAGATCATTCTACGGAAGAAGGGGCAGTTGCAGCAGTTGCACGGGAAGTTCTCGCTCATCGACCTGGCTGGGAATGAGAGAGGAGCTGACACGTCCGGCTCTGACCCCCAGACTCGCCAAGAGGGATCCGCAATTAACCAAAGTCTGCTGGCACTAAAGGAGTGCATAAGGGCTCTGGGACGCAACCAGCAACACACTCCCTTCAGGGCCAGCAAGCTCACTCAGGTCCTCAGAGACTCCTTCATTGGGAAGAACTCCCGTATGTGCATGATTGCAACAATATCTCCTGGTATGGCATCTTGTGAAAATACCCTCAACACACTACACTACGCTAACAGGGTGAAGGAGCTGAAAGTTGACTCCAAGAGGCCCGACCGCCATCAGCCCCAGCCCAAGGCTCAGCAGTCACTGTCCGTTGCAGCCATGGATCATCTAAAACTGAGGCAACTAGAGAATGACAATAACATTCTGAGAGAGAAGAATGCCAAACTTGAGAGTTTGCTCTCTGCGAGAGAGAAGGCCTGGAAAAAGGAAAAGGACCAGCTCACCTTGGTCAGATGGTCTTGATGAGCACTCGGGAGGGAGCTGTTAGGGGTTAAGTGTCTTTGACATGTAGACGTAAGCAGACCGGGAAGAGAACCGGTGACCTCCAGACAGCCACTCCACCCACTAAGCTACGGCCTCTTGTTTGGCATTCAATAAAACTAGATAGGTGCACTAAAAACTCCACCAGGAGGCACGTTGCACGTTTGTATGAAAAGACATGGGGGGCAATGGGGGTAAGAGCTATGAAAATTTGTGTTGGCACAGGGGCAGCCTGTGAACACAAATCACCCCAGGAATTTGAATGAAAGCGACCCCAAATCTGTCCAAATCAACATAAAAATAAAATTTAAAAAATGAAGCCAAAATGTGTCCACCAGCTGATTACACAATCTATGAAAGTAAACCAACCCAAAGGGTGCAGCAGGATAGGACAAGCCCTATATGTCTGTTGTGTTGCACACAACTGTCATACAGTTGACACAACTGTCATACAGTTGTGTGCAGGCTTATGAAATAAAATCATATTTTGACGGCACTTGCAGTTTTGGACTGTATGGCAGACAGCTGAGGACAAAAGATCACAAAGAATGTCTAAGCGAGAGTAACAATGGAATTTTGTATCAACTTCATGTTAAAATGTCTTCTCCAGCTGACCATATTATGGTCCATGTGATATTATCACATGGACAAGTATGGTAAAATAATCATCCAAATGTAACCAGGGTCAATCAATCTACTTGGACTATACACAGTTTATAACACCCCCTCGCTGATAGTAGTGGCAGCCAACAGTCTATTCTCTGCGTTGTGTTTTGATGACAGTAGTGGGACTTAGGCTGACATTTAGCGAGTCGACTCCAACGAAGAGACACTGACAGCAGCTCCGATGTCGATTCAATGATGACAAAATGGAAAGAGGAAAAGGACCTCTAAGCAATAAACATTGCTTACCAGTACTTTGGGATCCGAAAAGTACAAAGTACAAATCCAAACTATTCAGCATAAAAGACAGTCATAAAGAAAGGTAACTTCATACTAACTGGAACAGATGGATCAGTACACACAGATGATCACTCTGGATATCAATATAGTTACTCTTTCAGATAGGCTATACATCAATATCTACATGGTTTCTCTAACAGTCACACACTCACCTGGGGAATACAAGCCCGGTATATCTTGTTCCCCCCCAGTGATCAACTTTATAACTGCATCGTTACCTAGGATACTTTGCAGTATTAACTATGAAATACATTACAAAATAAGTAAATAATACAAATCCAAACTTCATTTCCGAGTTGTATATCAAATAAAGGTAAAATTACCAACAAAATGTAATTCTATATTACAAAATCTTGCTATTAGACATAGTAACTATTTAAAGCTCAAATTATTCAATTGAAAATAATATTTATTAAAATTCCCAAATTACATAAAAGAAAACAAATTCATAAAACTGTTTGTTTGAAACCTCAAGGAAATTCAGAATGAGTAAAAAGGTGTCACTCATACAGATGTATTAATTGTCAAGATACTCTTTAACAAGAGGCGTAGGAGAAACTAGCCAGGTAACAACTCAACACTGAGATAATGTGCCCGTATACACATTTCTACATCCTCAAATATGAGGATAGTGATAACACTGGTCAAAGACTTAGATTTTGATTCAAAATCATTGTAAAACTTTTTTTTTTCTTCATTTTTTTTGGATTACGTGTTTGGATTAAACTACTTTGTCCCAGAGTTCGTTTGTGTGGAAAGGACTCAATGCCCATGTTGAAGCCACACATAAATCAATCAAGTACCTTTACCATGCGACCAGTTCTGGAGGGGAAACCATTTGGTTCAACAATGGTGGTTCTTCAGTGGTTCTTTGCGGTGGTTGGGGTGTTGTATAGCACTGCTGCCATACAAAGAACATCTTAAGACCATGTGTGGTTCTTTAGAGGTTCTCTACATGTTCTTTGGCTTAGATTAGGCACCTCTATTGGTTCTACAGTATATATCACCATTTGACAAGGTGCTATATACAGTAGCTTTAAGACAGGTGCTAAATAGCATCCAAAAGAGCTTCCCCTATGATTATGAGCAAATAAGCCTGTTCCTTGGCCTGTTAGCAGCGTAAACAACAAATATGACGCAGGTGGCCTAGTAGATGGCAATATTCGCTGTGGACAGACACTCACGCACGCACGCACGCACGCACGCACGCACGCACGCACGCACGCACGCACGCACGCACGCACGCACGCACGCACGCACGCACGCACGCACGCACACACACACACACACACACACACACACACGGACAGATGCAAGGAGGAAATAACAAACTGCTTGGAGAGATGAAGACAACAGAGCATATTGACCTGATAGAAGTATTGTTAGGATTTTATCGATACGGATATGATACTGCTTATCCGGTACTGCCGGTTTCTTATCAATAATAATGCTTTGCGGTGCGGAAAAGAAATCACATGAAAAGAACGGTTCTTATTTTATTAGTTTGAGGATGGGACAAAATTAATGTCTGCTAGTTGTTTCAATATTACCGATTATTTAGCTTTAAGTCTATAGAGTTACCTATAACTCTATAGACATTTTGAGGGTGTTATCTCCACCTGGCCAAAGGCAAGGGTGAGATTATGTTTTCACACCTGTGTGTGTGTGTGTGTGTGTGTGTGTGTGTGTGTGTGTGTGTGTGTGTGTGTGTGTGTGTGTGTGTGTGTGTGTGTGTGTGTGTGTGTGTGTGTGTGTGTGTGTGTGTGTGTGTGTGTGTGTGTGTGTGTGTGTGTGTGTGTGTGTGTGTGTGTATCCGGGGCTAATCTCACAAACCACACACACAATCAGTGCCAAATTTGTTTGTGTGGACAAGGAAACAGGACAAAGACATTCTTAGTGGGGCTGGGGCCATTGGTGGGGTGGCAGCAAGGGTGGTTACTTTTTGAGTAAAGTTTAAAACCAGTAAAGTTTTGTTATTAATGTTATAGTGGCATAGTTCATAGCATTAATAGCGGTGAACAAAAATCTGAATATCTTACCTGTGACTCATTTTCAACCCACTGCAGGACAGTTATGCTGTTGTGATCTCCAGTAGGCTGTGTTGCATTTAGATTATCCCCTATCTATCTCCTATTGAACACAAGGGCCCCCGAGGGCCAGCAGTTATTCATCCCTATTGGCCTTTAAAAGATACAGAGCCACTACACTTATGTTCATTTTTCACTGCAAAGGTTGCAAATAATGCATTTGCACACGCGCACGCACGCACGCACGCACGCACGCACGCACGCACGCACGCACGCACGCACACACACACACACACACACACACACACACACACACACACACACACACCACACAAACACACAAACACACAAACACACACACACAGGATGGATTATAATACCCTACCATGTGCACTTAGGGTACAATATTACAGTACACGTGTCAGTATCCCTATTAATATTGGCATATTCCTGCTATGGGATGTATATACAAACTTATAAAGGATATCGTAGATGTCCAAAATACATTTAATATGCGTCCAAAATGGAACTCATGAGCATCCTAAATAATATGAATGAAAGTGAAGATATTTTCTCATGTAGGCTTTCTTTCCCTCACCTTGACGGCCAATTAATGTAGCTGTTTTTAGTTCCTGGCAGTGAGTGTGATGAGAATACACACTGACATTCCATAAAGCAGTATACCGCCGGGCTGGAGTGGGCAACAGCTGTTTTCCATAAAAATGTCTATTCACCCTATAGAGAAAATGTACTGGGTGAAATCAGCCATTTCTAAATGGCAGATTACAATATGGGCTGGCAATCGCAGATATTGTGCCCAATTCAGATGTATACGCACAAGGCCGGGTTGTTCACTGTATTGTGATTATTATCTGATTTGTTAACTTTCATACCCTGACCTTAACCACAGTAAATCTATACCTATACCTAACGATCTCTAACCTTATACCTAAACAATCGTTTTTAAACGTATAAAGTACCTGAACTTCACAAATCTCTAACCTCTAATCTAATACCTCAACAAAAAATGTTGTCGGTCGGTCAGTCGGCCATCCGTCCAACACCTTGGTCCCAAACAACATATCTCAAAAAGTACGGGCTTAAGTTGACATGACATTTGCTGTGTGCACTTTCATGCTCCACAGAAGATGGCTCTTACTGATATTGGTGATCGTAAGGCCACCATACGGCCAAAATTGCATAAACATTTTGAAATGGAACATTAAAAATGTTAAGCTGATCAATTATATTTGCGGAGTTTTCCCTCCTGATTGGATAAAATTGGTATCCTGTCCAGAAAATGTATTTTTTATTTACCAAAGAGCTGGAGAGATGGGGAGTCTCCTGTTACACTATTTAGCAATGATTACAGAATGATTACAGTCCTACATTCAGACGTCCTGAGATTGACGTCACTGGGCTACATTTTGATGATTGGGCCGATTGACAGCCAATGACATGCTTGCGAATTCGTTCCCATGCTCTGGGTGGGCGGAACACAAATCGATGATATAGCCAAGCGCAGGCATTTCAGCAGCACAGGGAATCAGGGAATGAACAGCAATGGACGAACACACACACATTCTCCCATTGCCTTTAAAAAAAGGCTTGAGCTATAGGTGCATTGGTATCTAAATGACGGATTGCAAACAATTTTCTGCTGAGGATAAGTGAAAGTGTGCCACCATCTAGCAGTATTCATAATGATTTCAGCAGACAGGGGAAATTGCCATTTTTGGCATGCAAAGAAGCACACGCTCATTCTCAGTTATGTCCGTTATTTAAACCACCAACCCGAGCAGAGACAGATAAAACAAGAACAAATGACATACGTAATGTCATTGTGACTGGGATACCGGGTTGTAATGGATTCACACTAGGTCTGATTGATTAGACCAGAGTACGATTGCCCTCCCCCTGCTGGCCAGCATTCACATTAGTAATGTTTTTTTCCGTACCCGAGTCACTTCAATTCAACTGTAGCCTAATGGTATTTACGGGTGCCTCAAGGGAGTGCTGTGGAGGGGGCTTTGGGAGATAGAGAATGTCATGTAACAGTAGAAGAGTCACTTGTCAGAGTTTATAGCGAATGATAAAGTTTATTCTGCCACATTCCGACATGTAAATGTTGGACTGGGCTGGTATCCCAGTCAAAAAGCCAGGAGGCATCATGGGTTCATGACATTCTTACAGGATGAGAGGTATTTGAAGACATTCTATCAGCAATAAAGTGTATAGGCTAAATTGAAATAAATGAATCACATGTTCTCTTTCTTTCTCTCTTCCTCCCTCTCTCCTCACCGCTGGTCTCCGTGCAAAGAAAATGCCTTCCAATGTAATATATTGATGATTTGGTCCACATCATTAATGTTTTTTTTAACCTCAATGCGGAGTCCCTCAGAAATGTTCCAAATCTCCCAAGTTGAACATGACTGTTGTGTTGAATTTCGATTGAAACAGGTGGACCAGGTGGCCTTGCAGGTGCTGCTGGTCTGAATTCACATCTTCCTCCTGTAGCCTAATCCACAATATGTCAGGTTGAGGGACTGTACATCCGACACTATCATCTGCAGC
>NC_137616.1:20133347-20173347 GCF_963280865.1 Gymnoscopelus braueri
CACACACACACACACACACACACACACACACACACCCAGGAGGACTGGTTGATAGTGTTGTATGCATTGTTCCTGGACAAAAGACCGGTGGTGACCAGTTAGTATTCATTTATGTATGAAAGAAAGAAACTATTTTCACAATAGACGAAGTGAGTCCATAGAATGCAGGTAGCGTAAGGGCAGTCATGTTAAAAACATCAACAGTGGTGGAAAAAGTACTGTGATGTTTTACTTAAGTAAAAGTATCAATACTGCAATGTAACCCTAACCCTTTATAAAAGTGAAGCTCACAACTTGTCTTTTGATTTCACTGTTTGAAACAGCTAGGCTTGAGTTGTAATGCATAACTGCAAGTTTGCCCTTTTCACTACTGGCTTACATGAAAGAAAAACCCAAATGGGTCCATTTGGTTTCATTAATGTCTTTTGTAAATGAAGTATTCAATAAAACGTCATAATAAAAAATAGCAGATCTACAAGCTCACAAGGCGGCGATGCGTTGTGAGCTTGTAGATCTGCTTTTTTTCTGATAAAATGCAGCTGATTTTAGCGTCATACCTTACATGAAAAATGTTGCTACAGTAACCTTGGTTGTAGTGTGTATTCATTCATTTGTAAACAGGGCAGTCATGTTAAAAACAGCAACAGTGGTGGGAAAAGTACTCGTACTAGTGTTGCCATGTATACTAATTACAGGCGACCTTGTTTTCTGTGAAGTTGCTTGTAAATGTAGGTAGTTGCTTGTTATTTGTTATTATTTTGTTGTGAGCTTGTAGATCGGTTATTGCCAAGTCGTCTATTATCAAATAGCCGATGCATATAGGTGTAAAGTGCTCATGTAGCCTAATAGTCACTTAAGTCTTTGGGCTTGTTTTCATTGACCTGGTTGCTTATTTTTCTCTCAAAATCTGGCAACCGTGTCATTGTTTAGACCAACGAAGAAGAAAATGGCGGAAGTGATCCTCTTTTCCAAGGCCCGTGTGAAAGACAGTATTATGTTGAGAAAATATAAAGTCATTACAGCACCATAACATGGTTAATAAATGTTATTTTGGGATGTACAATACATGAAAATTACGAGAGTAATAACGCGAATTGCGTCGATAACTAATGGGGAGCGGACGTTAGCGCGCTTGGCTAAAAACAGTTAGTTAGTAACATCATACAAGCTAACTATTAGCCAAATTCGGCTAGCGCTCGGAGGACTGCATAGTCCCCTAGCTTGGGAGGACGAGGCCGCCCGTTCAGAGTATGGGAAAGTATCCCATTGGCTTAAACGACAGCCAATGACGCAAATCTGGCGAATGCAAATGAATCTGTCGAATGCAAATTTATCTGTCGAATGCAAATTTGTACCGTGTCATTGTTTAGACCAACGAAGAAGAAAATGGCGGAAGTGATCCTCTTTTCCAAGGCCCGTGTGAAAGACAGTATTATGTTGAGAAAATATAAAGTCATTACAGCACCATAACATGGTTAATAAATTTTATTTTGGGATGTACAATACATGAAAATTACGAGAGTAATAACGCGAATTGCGTCGATAACTAATGGGGAGCGGACATTAGCGCGCTTGGCTAAAAACAGTTAGTTAGTAACATCATACAAGCTAACTATTAGCCAAATTCGGCTAGCGCTCGGAGGACTGCATAGTCCCCTAGCTTGGGAGGACGAGGCCGCCCGTTCAGAGTATGGGAAAGTATCCCATTGGCTTAAACGACAGCCAATGACGCAAATCTGGCGAATGCAAATGAATCTGTCGAATGCAAATTTATCTGTCGAATGCAAATTTGTCGAATGATGAGTCGTAGGTCTGCCTCTTCATAGACCCGCAGCTTTCGCTAAGCGGGTAAAAAAGGCACTTAAGTGGCATAGATTTCCCACAGTTCATAGCTAGTACCAGGCAAAAAATAAATAACTCTGCAAATCCTCATGATAAGCACCTTCTAGCCCTGTTTTCCTTCATTCTGTTCCTTTTCAAATGCTCCTGGGCCATTCGTGCAATAAAGGAAAGCACTTAAGCTGCCTACGTTTCCCACCGTCCTCAGCTACAGACGGGCAGACAGATAGGGCTGTAATTTGCCTGTCTAATTACCAGGCTATTTAAAGTAGTGTTTGTGGGGTGTGAAGGGCGGGGGGGGGCAGACTCAAGGCAACTCACATTATACTTAAATATGCACACACACACACACACACACACACACACACACACACACACACACACACACACACACACACACACACACACACACACACACACACACACACACACACACACACACACACACACACACACACACACACACACACACGCACGCACACACACACGCACGCACGCACACACACACACACACACACACACACACGCACACACACGCACACAAACACACGAACATGAACTCATGAACTACATGAATGCCCTCAACTTTGGAGTAGGGTGCAAGCGTGAGTGAGTGCAGTAACATTTGCACATTTGCACACAACTCTGCACGCACACACACGCGCACGTGCACGCTAACACACACACACACACACACACACACAAGTGTACACACACACCGAGCAGGTGCCGGCAGCTGAACCGACAGAGCTAGGATAAAGCTGTCAGAGCCAGCACCAGCTTGGAGAAGAGGAGGAGAGGAGAGGAGAGAGACGAATGGAGAGGAGACAAAGGCAGAGTTGAATAATTCATCCAAGTTTTTCTGAAGGAACTTCCCTTTGTCATCTTCCTCTCTCTCTCTCTCTCTCTCTCTCTCTCTCTCTCTATCCCACCCCCCCTCTCTCTGACACACACACACACACACACACACACACACACACACACACACACACACACACACACACACACACACACACACACACACACACACACACACACACACACACACACACACACACACACACACTTTCTCTATTTCATCATAGCTTCTCAACATTCTTGATTCCAAGGCAATGTCCTTTAGCCCCAAACTGCAGTGCACGCACGCACGCACGCGCACGCACGCACAAAGCATGTTTAAGCTCTACTGTCATCACCTCTGCCTAAATCTGTTTCTTTCTCCCACCTGCCTCTCCAATGGCAAGGAGGGATGGAAGAAAAGAGCACCTCCACTTTTATTTTTAGCCATGCTAGTGGCTTTAACCCCTTAAGACCGGCAAAGCATCTGTGGCATTTTAGCTTTTTGTTGCACCTTCATCCTCTGATAGTGAACCCTAAAGATGTTGGTGATCCCGTGGCTTTTCCTCCTTTCCTTTAGGCCAAAATGTCCACTTTAACATGATATCTCAAAATTGAATGGGTGGATTGCCATGAAACTAGCTGAGCACATTCATGCTCCATGGAGGATGAACCTAACCATTTGAGTGACCCATGACCTTTCATCCAGCACCACCCCCTGCAAGCCAAAAGTCCAACTGTTCATACTAGAGATATAATAGTCAGATGGCAGAATTAACTTGAATGATTTTAGGTCATTAACACAGGAAAGTCACTGATTAGTCTGTGTCATCGTATATATTGGTACCTACATACATCCTCCCATTCCTGGAACTGACACTTTATTGGCAGCCGGAAATCCTATTGCTTTCTATGGTCTGCATTGTCTTTCTGCAAACATTTGCCCATATGTATTTACTGTGCTGCTTGCTGTGGATGAAGAACTGGTTGGAAACCAGCACAGATCTCTAGTTTGAAATGTATGTTTCATATAACTGTATCAGTAAACTTTAAATGTTTATTTGTGATTAAATGCAGTGAATGGTGTATAACTGAATTAATCATAGGATCAGAGCTACAAAATTACGATGCTTTGATTGACCCAGTGGTTATTACAGCTTTATTGAACTTAGTTTTTCTGTAAACTTAAAATCTAGAAATCTGGCTTCAAAGTTTTGACATTGATTTCCTCAACAAATAACACACTTATGAAACAAGACAGGGTCTTGCCCAAATATAGAGGGACAGCGGGATGGTGGATCTGAGGTTATGAATTCCTAAAATGTAAAAGATATTCAGGGATTTACTTCCCTGGCCTACTGGCAGCGCTCACATGAAATTTGCCGCTGACCGGTCCAGTGGTTTGCAAGATTAACTGAGCTAAACACACACACACACACACACACACACACACACACACACACACACACACACACACACACACACACACACACACACACACACACACACACACACACACACCCATTTGAAATATTTATTTATGTCCACATAATAAGAAGTACAGGATGTACAAAGGACATAAACACTGCCAGTGCAGTCAGATGAAGGGAAAACAGTTAGTTACAAAGCGCATGTAAAGCAGAGCAACGTTACATACAAAACAAAAGATGGCATACTTGTCAAACACTTTGGTTAGGAAGGCTTCCTCTAAGCTGTAATCAAAAGAACACACACACACACACACACACACACACACACACACACACACACACACACACACACACACACACACACACACACACACACACACACACACACACACACACACACACACACACACACACACACACACCCTCCCTCCCTCCCTCCCTCCCTCCCTCTCTGCTCTGCTCTGCTGTGTTTGAGCTCACAGGATCATGTGTATGTGTTAGGTGCTGTGTGGCATTTGGCTAAATAAAGCCAGTTAGTGTTGGGGTCAGCATCTCTGGACTATTTGTGCATTGTCCAGCTGGGGGATAGCGGCAGAAAATGCCCTGTGAATCCCCGACTACATCAGCAAAAAACAGTCATGTGTTGGGACTTGCTGCCGTAACTGAGGAAAGAAAAATGTACTACAGACAGGAAACAAGCAGACAAGGACATTTTACATGTATAATTTACCCAATATAAACCCAAACAGAGTGACAGATGCAGGCATGAATAACACATGAGCTCATTCATGGTTATGTCTTAGGACAGGATGGGTATAATCTACTCCAACCACTAATGATGAATGCTCACAACCTTGACAGCGTCTTGCTAAAATAATAACTTAGGTCATTGTGGCTAGCACAGGGTAACACCTAAATATAACAAGGTAACAGCTAAAAGCCAGAAAAAACACCAGCTGCTAAAAGCAAACTTTAAAAAAGAAACAGAAAGAAAAACTGATTTAACTAGAAATGTGCATTCAGTCAGTAGAGGGCAAATCTCCACCAGGAGACATGCCCTAAGGCCTAATTATAATAATCGCCTTGTATGTAGTGAAATGCCTACATACAGCCATGACAGTAGCCTCTCCTCATTGGATATAATTGGTATTCCGAACTGAAAATGTATTTCCTATTTACTAAAGAGCTGGAGAGTTGGGGGGAGACCTGATACTAAACATACACTCTACAGCAATGATTGCTATTGGAATATATTGCTATTTTCCACTTATTAAAAAAAATAAAAAATCACTTACACCACCTTCAATGATAATAGTTTATTCCCCATTCCTTTGGGTCTCTGTACATTTATACATATCTTATATTAAAATTGCCTAGAGGGTCTACTCTAGAGGGTCAACCGACCGACGGTGGGTGGACGGACGGACATCACAAACGTAACATGCTGACCTGTGAGGCGCACCGTTGCTCCGCCCCCTCTGTGTTCCTATTGGCTGGGCTTTAAACAGCTAACTCCAGTTCCCAGCATGCTAAACGCCCCAAACTTGGTAGGTGCTCTTAGACGGCTGATAGAGTTAATCTCTTATCTTAATTATCATAATGTGTCTAGGGTCCATTAACCTGGTTAAAATGTCCTAGTAATAATGGTATTATATGGGCCTAAATCATTCATGTTAAGTATTGCTTCTGTACTTCCAGTCTCTGTGTCTACGCAAGCCAAGGTCAAACTAGCTGCAGGCTTTTTCTGTGGCTATCTATGTTTTGAGAACACTATATCGGTGTTCTTTTCCACGCTTTTCCATGTCACCAAATCACCACTGACCAGTGACAGGTCAGCCGATGTCAACGTGTTGACCCAGACATGGGGACGCTGTTTTTCCTTAGATAAACTGTCACACCATCATCATCATCTTCATCATCTACCATCCTCATCTTCATCATCTTCATCTGACGACAACTAGCATCATCGCTCTCCACCAATGGCAGGATTACACCTCCGACAGCTGGACGATTGATCTGTCATCCTATGATGTCATATGTTTATGTTACTGGACACTGTTAAAGCCTAGTGCTTTCTCTGTTAAACTACAGAGAGACGGACGACCGATGATGCGTTAATACCTGTGACACTGTAACCTTCTATTTTCTCTCTGCCTGAATACAAAGATGTTTCTTTGCACCCATGGCTGCCTCTTCTGAGTCTGTTTTTTTTCCTTATTGCCTCGTTATACAAGTATCTGTACTTTGTGTGGGTCATAGGGAGAAAACAACTCTATTAACGGCCAATAGGGACAGGCTATAATTGCTTAAGCCCCTCCCCCCTGTGTTCCTATTGGCTGGGTTAAAGGCCCCAAACTTGGTGGGTGCTCTTAAACGGCCAATAGGGACAGGCTGTAATTGCTTAAGTCCTAACCCCTCTGTGTTCCTATTGGCTGGGCATTAAACAGCCATAACTCCAGTTCCCAGCATGCTAAATGCCCCAAACTTGTTAGGTGCTCTTAGACGGCCAATAGACCATATTCACACGGCGGCCATATTGGAATTTAACATTGAAAGTGCCACCCCGTTGCCGTGGAAACGGGGTGGCACTTCATTGACTTAATAGCAACATGGCCGCCGTGTGAATATGGTCTATAGGGATGGGCTGTAGTTGCTTAAGTCCCACCCCCTCTGTGTTCCTATTGGCTGGGCTTTAAAATGCCATAACTCCAGTTCCCTGGCCCCAAACCTGGTGGGTGCTCTTAGACGGTGACCAATCTAGTTATGTTAAATGTGTCCTACGCATTTACACATCTTAATTATTAGGAGCAGTCGGTACTTTTAATACAGCGCCCGTGGTACAGTTGGGGGTTAAGCGTCTTGATCAGTGATACTTCAACAACAGGCAAACCAGGGACCTTTTGATTCCCATTCCTAATCGGTGGGCTCAATTTCTTGAGAGACACTAGTTAAATATGTAGCTGGGACTTTTTTTAACCAGTATAAATCTTTTATACTGGTTGAAACTTGA
This sequence comes from Gymnoscopelus braueri, assembly GCF_963280865.1. Classification (NCBI taxonomy): domain Eukaryota; kingdom Metazoa; phylum Chordata; class Actinopteri; order Myctophiformes; family Myctophidae; genus Gymnoscopelus; species Gymnoscopelus braueri. Next base: position 20,140,464 of record NC_137616.1, read on the forward strand.
AATATTAAACATTTAAATATTTTATCTCATGCTAACTAGGCTATATTGCTCCACTTGCTTGCACAGATTAACTGAGTGACCTGTAGCAGTACACCTAGTATATATGTTACAGTATGATTGGAGAACCAGTACGATTGAAGAAGGCTCGCTCGTTTTTACCACCCACCCAGCAATTCTGTAGAAGCAACACTAGAGGGAGCCACAAGCCAGGCTTGTGCACAAGCATATATTGCCGCGACCACACACACACGTGCGCGCGTGTGTGACCGGCTTCGAGTGCTATCAATGCATTGAATGGGGAAATAGGCGAGTTTATTAGACCTTTCAATGGGCGAAATAGGCTACTACCTACCCGCGATTTATCAGACCATTCATTCAGGAGCTACTGACCTACTTGGAGGCGGAGCAGTCCGCACAACAATATTTACGATTCTGTGCCTATCGGTACATAACTCAAACGGCGCTGAGTAGGCACAGGCGAACGTCACACCGTTCAGGACGGCAACTCGGTCGCCTTAGCTCCCTCTGTGGTCCTTCACGGGGTGACAGTTCGCCTGTGACTGCGCGCCTCCGTCAGGGTCCAAAACCAAAAGCGAAACCTAAACTGAACTATTAAGTCATGTCAGTTGGTAGGTTAGTATGTCTTGATAACACCCAATGAATGGTCTGATAAATCGTGGGTAGGTAAGTAGGTCGCCTATTTCGCCCATTCAAAGGTCTAATAAACTCGCCTATTTCCCCATTCAATGCAGATAGCATTCGAATCAGGTGGACTGTTAAGATACTTTTATTGTGTTCTGCTGGCTTTTGTTTTAGTTTCTCCCTGACACACACACACACACACACACACACACACACACACACACACACACACACACACACACACACACTCCTCCTCGCGAGCCTCGCTAATAAACCCTGTCTCGAAAAGCCCCGCATCGCCCCGAAGCCCCGTGCCTAAAAACGAGCGCTCTGTCTTCAATCGTACTGGTTCTCCAAACGTACTGTGACATATACACTGCAGTGACATATGACACTTACTTAACTGGAGCGCCAGTGCAGCATCATGAATGCCACAGCGGCACAAATATGATGTGAAGCTCGGCTAATCAGTTAAGCAGACTTGTCGGGTTGGCCAATTAGGGAAGCCGGTTCCCACGCCGGCACTGCACAAACCCCCAGATCAAGATCGAGTTATGCCCGGGACAGAGAGGAAGACAGATTATTATTAGGGCATGCCTCCTAGCCGAGGCTCTACGGAGCGTACTTTTCTAGTTAAGTTTTAGGTCAAAAATGTCAAAGGTCAAGGTCACAATTGAGAAACATTCAACAAGAGATGTTGGTGCCGGCAGGGTTCTCACCCCCAGGTGCAACTACAAAAGGCAGTTCCTGTAGAAACTGCATGGGCTCGCTGAAAACACAAGTATATTATGTAGATTAGAAAATGTATTTAAGCAGAATGTACTGTACATTTGAAGGTCATTATAATATGATAACATTTTGTCTACTCCATCTATGTCTCAGAGGAGGGCTGTGGACAGTTCAGAAACCCGCCCACCAGTGACATCATCGATGGGGAATACAAGCTAATAGAAACTGCAGGCTTTCTTTTCCTGCAAAGTCAGCGTGCTATAATGGAAGCCATTGTTCTTGCAATAAAATCAAAACAAAAAAGTTGACATTTTGTTGGGAAAAAAACCCTGCCTAATGATGAGGCGGGTTTCTGAAGTGTCCACAGCCCTCCTATGAAAGACACAGACCCAGTAGAAAATAATTGTACCATTTTGTCATGAGCTTTAGTGAGGACCAATTAAATGAAGACAGGTTGAAAATGGGTGAAGTCGTCCTTTAATAGAACAGGGCTTTAGCAATTAGAGCCCATCCCTATTGGCCCCATAAGACCACCCACCACGTTTGGCGTCCAGGGACGCAGGAGGGGCGGGGGGGTTTGAACAAACTCAGTTCCAGGATATCCCCTCCACTTTTGGGATGAAGAAAAAAGAAAAAGAAAAAACCTCCGACATCTACACTTCATGGAATTAACCGAATTAACCGAAATAAAGTAGCAAAAACCCCCACAAACCCGGAAAAAACAAAATAAAATCGCGCACGCTCATGCATGCGTCCCCATCGGTTCTAAAATGCCTTCTGCGTCCCTGTTGGCGCCTGTACCATGCTGCGAAGTGGAGTTATGGCTGTTTAAACCCCAGCCAATAGGAAGACAGAGGGGGCAGGGCTTTTAGCAATTACAGCCTGTCCCTATTGGCCGTCTAAGTCCACACACCAAGTTTGGAGCCTGTGGCATGCTGCAAACTCGAGTTATGGCTGTCATTAAGACCGGAAAAGCCTATACATTGTTAGCCTAGAAACCAGACGAATCTGCCACAGCTACAGGGCAGATTGGTCTAGCACTCCTCGGTTTGAATTGCATTTCACTCACCCTAGATTGGGTGACCAATCAGAGCCCACTATTCAAAGTGGGATTTTTGTTGTTGACGTATGAACCTGTTTGTAACCGCCCCTTGGAAAAGAATCTTCCACACCGAAGGCACCAAGGCAGAACTGCCAGTCAAAGCGAAGAGTGGCCAATCACATTCATTTCATTTCATTTCAAACCTTTATTTATTCTCGAAAGACATTGAGGTTGCCCTCATTTGCAGTGTACACTTTACAGTACAATTTCATTTTCACATCAATATTGACATCAAAAACAAGACAGAACAGAAACAAAATGAAACAAACTTTCCCTATCGTGTGATACAACACAATTTAAAAGCAATTGCAGACAGTGGGTAGGCCTGCAATCAAGGATTTAAATTGTCCGCAGCGCGTCCTTGCCAGACATGCTTGCAGAGACTCTTGGGTAAGGAAGTCAAAGATGTTGGCTGACATGTTATTTGTGTACAAAGTGGCTACTGATACCCCAAACTACATAGTGCTGCTTTAAATGCTGAAAATATTGCATATTCACTCTTCTTCCTATCATGTACGAAATTAATTAGTCTGATGACAGTATCCCATTGAAATGCTAGTCCATGCTTGCAGCCTTGCACCTCATAAAGTTTTTATAAAGACTCTGCTTTTTAAAAAAAGAATCAGGCTACTGTTTATTTACTCAAACTTGCGGATACCCCTGACTTAAGTTGCAACTGCCAAGTTTACCAACCTTAATTAAGTAGATGGAAATTACACAGAGTTGAAGAAGACTTATACATCTAACTATCTCTCCAGAATATTAATTCTGTAGAAATACAGTTATGCTTAAAAAAAACACTCCTGGTATCATGCTTATTTAATCTCTTCACTCTCCTATTTGAATAAAGGAGCACAAAAATTATAATCTTAAGAATATGTAGTGCTGTAACATTAATGCATGTATACGCTGACAATGATATGAACAATGCACAAACACCAACAGGCATCAACACAGTTCCATCCGTCCCACATAATATCCTGTTGTCACAATGCATGTCAAAGAATATGATTAACATGCATAGCCTTTCCAAAGTACACATTGTAAATACAAATAATTATCTTAGGCTGGTGTGAGTTATGGTGTTATGGATACATAGCCACTGCTCTATCATTCTTGAGTAAACACAAAAGTGGTGGGAAAATTCTGCTTGTTGAGTTGCATGCCTTGTAATTTCTTACCACATAAATGGTACAGTAAATGGTGGATTTAAATAGCGCATTTTTTCCAAAGCGCTTTACATTGTACATTATATTCACAACACACTTACACACTGACGGCGGGGGAAGCTATGCGAGCAAGGCACCAACCTGCTCATCGGGAGGAGTTATAGGGCTTAAGTTTCTTGCTCAAGGAAACTTCAGCATGTATCCAGCAGGAGGAGACAGGGATTGAACCAGGAACCTTCAGATTCCCAAGCGGTCGCTCTACCCCCTGAGCCAATGCTGCCCAATAGCTGAAATTACATGAATGCATGTTTGACATGTGTGTGGTATAAATAAAAAAATATATAACCCTAAATAAGGTAACACTAATATTACATTGACAACATGTTTGTGACCCCTATGCATATGGATTATCTCCATCTTTTAGGTCAAGCTTTTTTCAGCCTTTATTTATTTTGGGGTACTTTTTAAGTGGCTAAACACTAGTGATGGGGATGAAATGGGTGACATGAACAAGCAGTTCATAGCTAGAATCTTTTAGTGGTTTCTGTTCTCTCCAACACACTAGCCACTAACCCAGCCCAGCACCTACAGTATACACTATAATTGTAGTGTTCTTAGGGAGTGTAGGGAACTGTCACTAAACACACCAAAGTAAACCGCAGCCAATGAAGACAGAGTCGAAGTAAGATTTGACCATTTACTGTTGCTCTTCCTCATTAACCTCACGGTGATAACTGCAAAATAATAAACAATACAAAATATTCAGTGTCTGTGTTCTTAATTGACAGCATTGCGAACATTTCACAGTGAAAAAGAACAGGTGAGTAGCAAAATCACACACACTTCAAAGTAATTAGCAAGATGACATACACCTGTGCACTAGGCTACTGTCTACGCTCTACAGACAGCAGCAAACATGGTTCAAGAATTAACTTTCCCAAATTCTAAATAAACATTCACAAAACATCACAAAAAGGGTCACAGAAAGTTACAATAACTGCAATCAGCAATACAACTTACGACATAGCGTCTAAAATACTTCCAAGTGGGTTAGATGGGTTTTAAGGCTCACAGGTCCCGGCTCACAGCTCTGGGACAGGTCTGTTTTCAAAATAGAATTCACTGGTACACACCTTCACAATAAAGTAGTTACAAGCCTTTCTATTGTTAATAGAAATACTAACATGCTGCATAGAATTGCTTCAAGTAGAAAATAAACAGAACAATTGAACATTTGCCTTAAGGCAACACAATAACCTCACATCTCTCTGTGCTCCTTTTCTCCACTCTAGCTGCCATCTGCTGTGTGCATCTAACTACATTTTCTTTTGTTTCTTTAATTTAATTAATAGTGGAATAAAACACTTTTCTTGTATCCACCCTGTTGGTTGTCTGGCTGGGTTCCTAAAACACAGACTCCTGTCTTCCTTTCCCAGAGGATTTCACCTCTGCAGAGCATATGTTTGAGATTCCATCAAGGATTTGCGGGAGATGGCAATGGGAGGTGGGGATTGAGGAACACACTGGTGAATAAGAGGAGGCGGTGGAGGAGTGGAGGCGAGAGTGGATAGAAGAAGAGTAAGAAAGAGACCAGGATGGTTGAAGAGTGTGAAGGACAAGAGAGGGAGAGATCAGTGTTTGCCAAACATAGGGTCTTGTGTTTGGTTTTTTTGGTGCTACATTTGTTGTTTTTCAGACAGCTTTTCAAAATATTTTCAGAAATACGTTGTTTTAAACAAATTCAAAGGGCTTAATTGGTTAATTCATAATGTATTTTTGTAAATGTGGGTTCAGGGGAGACACAAATTGTATTTTTTAGTCTCGAGCTGAAAAAGGTTGGGACCCCTGCCTTAAATAAAGGGAGAGGGAGAAAACAGATGTGTCTGTTTTAGTGAAAACAGACTACTGATTTGTATTCATCTCTCCTGATTGTTGTTTTTGTTTTGTATATGTCCTAATAGTGCAGTTGGTAAGGAACTACATTTGAGATGGACCTGAGAGCCAGGTCTAAGAAAAATACTTCCACATGCCAAAGAACTGGTGATGTGGCAGCTGGAAATAGAGATGCTGTAGTGAGTCTCAGAAGGAAAAACATCCTTGCATCCACTGATGATGACCAAAAGGTGGACCAGTTAAACCTCCCTGTGCCCACAGTACCATACTGCACTAAAATGAATACAAGCACAAGTCCGTACCTTGTACTCCCAACTACATCCTGGAAGCTGGATATAGAGTCGGGTGAGTCGACTAGATGTAAGTGAAAGAGGTCAAATGTAGCAGGAGACTCAACTGGAGGAGAAGGTAAATATCTTGTTTCAATTACAGTACATGTCACCCCAGAGTGGATTTGTGATTAAAAGAGAACTGTGACTCTACTTACAGTTTGAAAAGCATCAGGAGAACTCACCTTTTAAGCTGTAGTGTCTGTAGAGTGATTGAGGCATCATAGGAAAAGAAACATGTGTATCCAGAAGCCAGGCCCAGGAGTCTTGATATTGGTCGGAGTTGGGAGGGGAACGCAGGCTGCTCTTTTATGTTGTAGACTCTAAAATGTAGAGGGACACGTGAAATGTGAAACATTACTGCCTTAATAAATGTCTTTATAAATATACATAGGTATACATTTACTATAAACAATTGTATCTATGTCTTAGGATGATGCTGAATAAAGGTTGGGTTCAAGCTTTTTTTGTGGTGTGAAAAATATGTAATGGATACATTTACTTACTAAATAGCATTTGTGAGATTTAAATATTTAACTAGCCTACATACAGTATGTACGTATCGTATATTTATCTTTAGGATGATGTTCATCAAAATGTCAGAAATGACAGATGCTGTGACCTCAGCTTTTCCAGGGAGTGTGTGATTCTGGCCACAGCTTCACCAAACCCCATCATGTGATTTCTTACATCAAGCCCTTCCTGACATTTTCAACAACTTGAACCGAAGCATCCCTATTCAACATTCAGCTAAAAGGGGGGGGGGGGGGGGCTTGTATAGACCCCCGGGGGACTTTGATCAACTAAATAAATAGGGTTTAAGTGATTCATTACTGTCTACTTTGCCATATCATTTTGAATTGTAAAAATAAATGGAAAAGAAGAAGAAGAAGAATTAAATTCTAGCTCTACTATATACAGTACTAATCTGGTGTGAATGAGCAATAAGGTTAATCCTGTATGTTTTAATGGTGGGATGAGCAATCTATAATGCATTGACAATAGGGTGAGGGTCGCAATGGCCACTGCCATAGAATGTTACAAAACACATTTTCTATCCCAAGTTCCTAGTTCTGTGGTCTAGGTGTAAGGTGTGAGAGCTGACTCACATATTTCTCTCTCAGAAGTTACTCAGAGTTCACCACGCACGCACGCACGCACGCACGCACGCACGCATGCACGCACGCACGCACGCACATTTGATTTTAACTCAGATGGAAAAGCTGGTGCTTATGCAACTCTTTCTGCTGAGAGATCAAAGAGGGTTTTAATGCTTGTGAGAAAAGAAAATGTATATGACATTAATTCTAAATCCACACCCTAGGGCGGAAGTAGCCATGCAGTTATTGTGGTAGCTTTAATGTCCAACATCCAGTCTATAAAGTATTTTTTCCTCCACTTTTCTTAGTTTGGAAGAATACACACAGTCATAAGAACACACAGTTAGAACATGAGATATAAATTATTTGGACATTTTTGTCCCACAAATAGAAACACTCTCCGTTGCGTCATAAACCAGAAGTCTTCAAATCAATTATCTCCATACGCAGGTACTTTATATAAAAGAATAGGATAAACTATTGTCCTGACTGGCCACTCCTGTCTCTCTCTGTTTGTTACATAATGATTCATGCCTCCAAACTTGATTTGGAATATTGGTCCAATCCATTTTAAATGTGCTACAGTTATGGGATGGTGCACTGAACTGATAGATACATCAAAATAATTATGATGAATGGAAATGGAAAGCAGCCTATTTTCGCTTACTATTTTAGAGTTTAGTCACATAAGCATAAAACATACTTGAATCCTGCATCATAAGACTGAGACAGCCATATCATATGCATGTCATAACAGTGACAAGGCAAGGCAGTTTATTGAATCAGTGACAATACTCACTGTGACAGGAGAGCTGTCACAAAGCATTTGATAATCTCACATTTTACTAATAATTTGAACTCTATTTAGCATTTATTTTATGACAGATGTCATGACTGGAGATACCAAAAAACATGAGCAGGTGAAAAGTAAGGGTGAGCTTCTTCCAGTTCTGTACAATTAAAAAATTATGTTTCACCATGGTACTCAACTAAGTTCCTCTAAGAAGAAGAGTTGAGCCAAAATTACTAAATAAAAATCCAAAGAAACCAGCACCCAACCAAATCACTTAGCAGTAGCTAGCTATACTGAAACTAAACTCAAAATGATGGAAACAAAATACATGAAATGTCAAGCAAGAGAAAAAAAGATGAGAGATAATTTATTATTCTGAAGAATACTGAAGATTGAAGGCTCATATACGTGTACATAATAACAATAAGGAATGAGTTTCTGGGCCACATGGAGAAAGCAGATTGTTTTGGTAGGTTTCCAACGAGACTATTTTAAACCAATCGGAAATGTTACTCTGCCAGGGCAAAAGTCTTGGGAATGAGAAAATGCTGAGTGGGCATTTGTGGTACTAGGGAATAATTCAATAGCCTTGCTCTCCAGTTCCCAGACAAACACACACGAGGGCTGTGCCACCCAAATGAGTGCTAAGGGATGATCACTTGATCCCAGGCAGCCACTCTGCATTAGAGCCCGACCAATGCCAGATTTTGGGGTCCAATGCTGATCCTGGTTATAGAGTCTTAGACCTTGTGCCAGGTATTAGCAACTCAAACAGTATGGCTGATCTTCTAGAATGTATCTATAAATCCCATTGTGATTGAGCCAACACAACTACTCAACTACTCAATACCATCACAACATCAACACAACTACACAACACTAACACATCAACATAAATACCCAGCATCAACAAACATCTTGAGACTTGCGGTTATAGGGTCATCGCACAATAAGGTCCACCACTGGGACCTTATTGACATTTTATTTCTTGCTGGCCAGCCTCCACAAGACATTATATGAGGACAACTTAGATTGAATACTTTACCATCAACCAGGGAACCCATTTGGTATTTTCTTTGTTTCGTTGTGGGCAAGCTAATTTCAATTCCTGAATAAAAGGAAATCAGGCTTGGCAGTGCCCCTTTATGCTAATATGCTTGCCTCCTGCTCTGGGGCCTGCCCCCTAGGAGAGCCCCTATTCAACTAAACAGCGATTCTGGTGACATATTTTCATTGCAAATTGAAACTATGTCTTGAGAGACGAGGTGTGTGTTAAGTCACACCATCCTCCTCTATTCCATAAGAAGGCCACATAAGTGTGGTGCTGATGAAGTAGGCTCCAACCTGGAGAAGCCCGGGGGTTGTTTGGGTCCTGTACTTCTTTTATTATCTTAAGTTAACACTGTTAAGAGTGCTTTGGCACTAGCCTGGAGCAAAGAAGGCTTCCATAAGAGAAGAGGAGGAAGCAAGCGTTTAGACAGACAGATAGATCGAAAGAAACAGGCAGGCAGGCAGGCAGGCAGGCAGGCAGGCAGGCAGGCAGGCAGGCAGGCAGGCAGGCAGGCAGGCAGGCAGGCAGGCAGACAGACAGACAGACAGACAGACAGACAGACAGACAGACAGACAGACAGACAGACAGACAGACAGACAGACAGACAGAAATCTACAAAGTAACTAGAGTTTTCAAATATTTGTATTGGAGTAAAAGTACAACATTTGCCTCTGAGATGTAGTGGAGTAGAAGTAAAAGAAAAGTATTGGAAATTGGAAATAAAATAAAGCACAAATACCTCAAAATTGTACTTGAGTACATGTAACTACTTAGTTACTTTCCACCACTGCATTTAATCAAATTACTCCAAACCAATAGACCTGGGCTGGGGCCTTGGGGGCCTTTGGGCCCTGGGGCTGGGGCACCACAAAGATATCAGGCTGAGAGGACACCCTGATGGCCAGCAGGCAGCGGAGTGGAAAAAAAGATAAGAAAAACACCTGCTCCATGTCTGCAGACACGACCCCTTCTCATATAAGCCAGTGTTTCTCAACCTCAGGCCGCGACCCCCCAGAATAATCATATTTGAACTGTACCCCCCCACTCTGACAAGCACAATATTGTGAAAATAGCAGATCTACAAGGCATTGTGAGCTTGCAGATCTGCTATTTTCAAAATTTTTGCCTCTTTATAATATTATTTGACAATTTGGCCAATGTTTCACCAGTTTTTATAGAATAGTTTGTTGATTACTTTCGATGCCGTAATGGTCTTATTTTTGGTTACAAGTCCTTAAATTGTCACTTCACTGTCATCTGGGGATCACCCCCAAAATCATGTGGGGACCCCCCTGGGGCTCCTGACCCACAGGCTGAGAACCACTGGCTTTGGGCACCCAAATGGCCAGCGGCGGAGTGGAAAACACCTGCTCCATGTCTATGCAGACGCGCCCCCTACGGTAAGCGACGTTGCAGAGAGGGCGGATACTAAGGTTGAGAGCGAAATGATCAGAAACCATTAACATATCTCTACTCCACCACCTCGCAAAAGCTCTAATAGGATACTTCTACTGGACTAGCAGCATTAGCTACACGTTGGACTTGACTTCACACTTGCCTTCACAGTTCAGGTCAGGTGCCTCACCTCCTAAAAACAGATGTTCCTCTTCATGCGAATTCATCAGCTATAGGAGTTCTTCAGAAGCAGTAGGTAGTCATGTTTGTCCCGTTAACTGTGTCCTGAAGGCAAGCATTAAATCGTCCAATGGGACGAAGGGAGGGGACAGACATGTCCCATCATACAGTGTACACAAGGGTCAAAAGTCACTATTTACATTTTCCTTCATAATTCACAGAATACTTTAACATATACCAGTCATATTTTGTTATAAGAAACATGTATATGTTCCCTAATTGATAGTACCATTTAAAGCTTTCACTAGTAAGGACAAGACTTAAGTTAACACTATATCCCAAATAAAAGCACATCACTAAGTAATATGTATAATTTAATTTTGTTACTTAAGATTTTTTTGTATAATTACAAAAAATATTTTTTTCAAATTTGTTTTTCAAATGTATATACAAGAAAAGTAAATGTATATTTACTTGGACATTTTGTGAAATATGTTCATTTACTAACATAAAAGTATGTAACACCAGACAAAATCTGCTTGCATTGTAACACATTGTTACAATAGACCCTGGTCACACTGTCTTACAATATTGCTCCTAATCGGCCAGCCATGAAATCCCATATCCTAGCTAGAAACACCTATACTAGCATAGGCTGCTAACGTTAATTTGTTACCAATAACATAGAGATACAATTCATCTAAATTTAAATTAGCTGTCATCCAAACTTTAGACAGCAGAAGGAAAATACTGTACATTTAACAAAATTACTTTTACACCTCAAAATCAGTTTTTGTTGAAAACTTCTGCTGAGATGAAATTATCATTCTACCCTTCCATAGGCAGAGAGGACCATACTGAGCATGTGCAGTAGAAGTCTCATCCCTCTAGCTTGTTTCTGATTAGAATGATTGAGTGTGTTACATTTGCCCCCTGTTACTCTTGACCCCAGTCTCCCTACTGTGAAATGTGTGTACACTGTACACAATTTGTCACTCAGACATTAGACATAGGCTACAATGGAAATGGTTGCAACATGGTTAAACCTTTTTTTCGGGGGCTACAGCCCGACCTAGAGCTACAAGCATAATGTAATTAAATGTAATTAATTACATTATGCTTTACGTGCACTTAGCCTGTTGGTCATTCACTTCTAAGTGAAATAAGGCTGGTGTGGGTGTGTCCTCTACTTATTCATTATGTGGACTCTGGTTCCCTCTGCTGGTCACTTGACAGAACACTTTATAAACAGTTGAGCCAAAGACTGCCATACAATTCTCATTCTTCTTTGGAACAATCACATCCATTGGCTTTATGACACTTCTGACTTAATTAGACTAAACTCCAGTGAAGACTTCCCTAGAAGGTTCTGCCCCCTGATTCTTTCAATTTCCACGAGAACACCCTGGTGGCTCCTGTTCCAAATCCCAAGAACCTGATTAACTTGTTTGTTGTTTACCTGGTGTCCAAGCCAAGTTACTTGGTACTGTAGCACTGCAGTCAAAATATTAGTTATTCACATCACCGGCTTCTGGTTGCGGTTCTGGTTGCTGCCTGCATCCCATGCACCCTAACCCTAACTACAAGGGAATATTGCTCACCTGTTACTTTTAATTTGTTAATTATACTTTGAACACTATGTATGTGACCATTTACGTTGTCATTTGTCGACTAGGGTTCGTGGCATTTACATAAATATACTGCACATCAGTACAGTCAGTATGTGCAATGTACAGTGAGGTAAAGAGTACAGTATCTGTACAAACAAGAGTCAATATCAATACGGTATTGTCCTTGGAATAGATGTTACTACAACAGATAGATAGAATAGATGTTAGAACAACCCATAGGAGGCTACGTCGAGAGAGGCTATCTTTTATTTGCTTCAGTACATGCCTATATGACCTGTGAGTATGTAAAAAAGAAATAAATCAATAAACAGAATGTTTATTATGCTCAGAGGACATCCGAACGGTCAGCAGGCAGCGGAGTGGAAAAAAGATAAGAAAAACACCTGCTCCATGTCTGCCTCGTATAAGCCGGTGGTTCTCAACCTTTTCAGGCCGTGACCCCCCAGAATAATCATATTTGAACTGTACCCCCCCACCCTGACAAGCACTTTGTAGGAGGTGAGACATTACATTTAGTTTGACTCGATTCTACAGATAAATATTGTGAAAATAGCAGATCTACAAGCTCTAAAATAAAAATAAAAAAAAGAGCGAGAGGCTAGCTAATGAATCTATCATGTCTCACTTATTGCATGTTCCAGTAATCCAACATTTCAGGTCTTTGCAGTACAATTTGCAGTACAATCTTATCAACACCTAATAAGACAAAATATTGTCAATGTAATCAACACATATTTGTCATCATGATAATCACATACATAAGTGTGTGTTGCTGTGTCTGATTTATTATTTGCAGAAATTGAATCATTTTCCAATCATCAAAATGGAAATAGGAAGAAAAGGATGGGAAATCTGAGACAGTGTAGGAGAGAGAAACTGTATGAAAACTTTGTGACAGTGTAGGAGAGACAGTTGGAAAGGTGAGAGGGAGACTGTAGGAGAGATAGCCAGCAGGAAAGCTGAGGGAGACAATATGTACTTTGAACCCAAATATGACTACAGTATATCAAAGACATGCTTGCTTCCGCCAGACAGAAGCTCCTTTGAATTGTACTTGGATTCACTCTGTGAATCTGATTTAGAATATACAGTTAATTTTTCTTATTATTACTATTAATATTATTTTATTTTTGTTAAAGGTGAAGTGCCTTGCGGATTAACAAAAAGCAGAAATGTTCAACCATAACTTAAAGAATGTGGTTGTGGTCTCCGTTGGATTTCTGTCACTGTTTACAGCTTATGGAAGCCTGCAAAGTCTACAGGTAAGTTCACAAGTTGACTCAAACAGATGGGTGGTTCATGCAGGCACAGCAGAGTTTAAGGTCATCTGTTGAACTACTGTATAGTCTAAAGTTGACAATGGCAACTCAAACACACGCAAACTGGCATCTACATTATTGTCTCAGTAATAAGACCAGTTTTTATTAACACCAGAGCATGAAAAGGTTATTTCGCAACTTTGTAACAGTGGCAAAAGTGTGCATATTGAGTCACATCCACAGTAAAATCTGGTGTTGATTTAACTCTGTGTGAAAAATCTGACAATTTCTATGAGAAAATAGAATTTACAGCCCTTCTTGTAAAATTGTTTTACTTAATAACCTTACCCCCTGCTTATTAACATATTTCTTTCTTACAAGACACCTTTTCAACATCTAAATCCTAATTATATTGCAGACCATACATTTTTGTTGCAAAATTTGGAAGCAATTTTTTTTGCGTATTAAGCAAGGACAATCCTCATCTTAATAAAACATTTTGTCATGGGCAGTCCAGTCAAATCAAAGACATGGGTCATCTCTCTCTAGTCTAGGCAAGGTATATCAAGTATAATTGCATTACATCAACAAATAAACTGTCACGGTTTCATCCATTATCTTGTGTCTCTCCTGTCCAGAGCAGTCTGAATGCGGAGCAGGGGATGGGGGTGGCATCTCTGAGCGTCATCTATGCCTCCATCATCGTCTCCTCCATGTTTCTGCCCCCCATAATGATCAAGAACCTCGGCTGTAAGTGGACCATCGTGGTCAGCATGGCCTGCTATGTCTCCTACTCCTTTGGAAACCTCTATCCTGGATGGTGAGAAACCAACCTCTGTCTGCCTGCCTGCCTGCCTGCCTGCCTGCCTGCCTGTCTGTCATCTATCCGTCTGTTCCTCTCTGTTCATCTGTCTGTCTGGCTGTCTCAATACCACAAAGACATTTTGTCCATGAATTAAAACAAGCACAAAATCATCTAGAAGGAAACTGCCAGGGAGCTTTCACTTAAAGGGCAGAAGTTACGTCACTAAAAGTACTAAGGAACTGTTAAAGGAGAATTCCGGACATTTTATGTGTTATCTTTGATGTCTCGTTACTCACCTACCGACGTAAAAAGTGGCTTGTGCTTGTTTCTTTCCAGAACCTGGCAACTCGGTGTTGCCAGGTTGAGAAACAAGCAACCAGTGTTAAATCGTTCGCCATTAACGGTAGCCTCTCAGGAACTTTCAGCGCATGTTTGACTATCATGAGACTCTACAATGACTAGTAGTAGAGAAAAAAATAACTTTGCATCGGTTATAATAGACGAATTTCCCTAACCCACGCGCTCCCATTATGACAACGGAGGGGGTTTAAAAAATGACGACAGGGGAATCTCTGGAAAAAAAGAACGCCACTTTTTACGTCGGTAGGTGAGTAACAAGACATCAAAGATAACACTTAAAATGTCCGGAATTCTCCTTTAAGATTATGTGTGTTCCCCAACATCCTCCCCACAGAAAATATCAAGCAAGCTCCCAAATCCTCATGGCCAACAACAAAAGATGTGAAGAACATGTCATGCTTTATTTGATGACTTCAAGAAGTCATTTAAGAAGCAGAAGAAGTATGGTCCTTTAAGCCTAAGTTGTACTTAACGCAACCATTGAAAATAATGTTTTTTCATCTAGCCATACAACCATGTGACAATAAATTAGCTTCAGAACGTAGGAGCAAAGAGGGCTAAAGGAACAAATAATCAAATTACAAGAATGGATGCCTGTCCTCTTCTCATACAGGTACACACTTATCCCTACCTCTGTGATCCTGGGTTTGGGCGGTTCACCTCTATGGTCGGCCACATGTGCCTACCTGACCATCTCTGGTAATCTACAGGCTGCCAAGGACGGCAGGAAGGGTGCCGATGTCATCAACCAATACTTTGGCATCTTCTTTTTCATCTTCCAGTCCGCTGGCATCTGGGGAAACCTCATGTCCTCTCTCATATTCCAACTGGACTCCAAAATAGGTGCACGTAAAATATGCTTAATTTATTAGCTATTAGTTTTAGATTTCAATTGCAGTTGATTCAGAATCCCATTCAGAAAAATGTAGTCCCAGATGGTAACATGTTACGAAGAATAATCACAAGTTATAACCACTCATTGGTGCGCTATGTTGTGGTTAGCGTCATAAGATTTTCTGGGTGAATCCTGCTGTTGAAGTAATGGCGTCAACTGTTAAAATGTCATGATTGGTTAAAATTGTGGATTAATCTTGTTGCTAATTAATAACAGGCAAACATGTTATATTGTTATGCCTTTGCCGGCGGTAGCCTAGGCTGGAGGCATTATGTTTCCGGTTGTCTGTCTGTCCATCCATCCATTTGTCCGTCCGTATGTATGTCTGTTCCAACTTTGTGAATGCATTATCTCAGGAACGCCTTGAAGGAATTTCATGACATTTGGCACAATTGTCCACTTAGACTCGAGGATGAACTGTTTAGAAGTAGGTGGCCAAAGGTCACTGACCTCACCAAATTTTATCTTCAAAGTCTAGGGTGCCGATAGCCCAGTGATTAAGGGGTGTACCATATAGGCTCTGATGCCTGGTTGGTGGAACCGGAGGCATACAACCGTTTTGACTAATTAAATGTATGTGGTTTTCCAGGCAACATCACGGAGGAACAGTTGGAGCTCTGTGGAGTGGTTGAATGTGACGTCCAGCCAAACGTCACCAGCATGAGCACCATCAAACCAGAACCAAAACTGGTCAGGACCCTGGTCGGAGCCTACATCGGTAACATCATGATCATTTTATGCTTTTTATTTTCTCTTTATTATTATTTTATTTATTTATTTTATAATGCTGGAAGTCATTCTATCGCCGAATAATTTTCTTTCTAATGATCCTCTCTCCCTGGGTTTGAAACTGCTCTAGGAGTCGGGGTGTTGGCCATGATCATTGTGGCGGTGTTTCTGGACAACATTGACCAGAGTCAGTCCAGGGAGTTCCGTGGGAACCGGGAGCCATTCTGCAGCACGTTCTTGGCCACGTTCCGCCTGCTCAGAGACCGCAGTCTCCTCCTCCTCATCCCTCTCACCATGTACAAAGGCTTTGAACAGAGCTTCCTCTCTAGCGAGTACACCAAGGTGAGGGGCTTGTTTCCTTATGATGTGGAAAATGTGAAAAACAGAGCAGTGATGTTTCCGAGGCTCGTTTAAAACCAAGAACATAGTCGTCATCATCATCATCATCATCACAACCAGCATGTATTTTAATCATTTTGTTTCCATTGTAGAACTTTGCCACTTGTGCACTGGGCATCCATTATGTTGGCTTTGTGATGATCTGCTATGGGGCTTGCAATTCAGTGTCTTCCATTGTCTTTGGGAAGTTGGCTATGTACACTGGCCGAGCTCCTCTCTTCTTCCTAGGTAAAATCCAAGTCCATGACCAGGGTCATATAAGATATACTTTTATCAGTGTAAACAAGGCAATCAGGTGGTAAGCCCTGCTATGTTTCAGCCGCATTTTAGCACCCTCTGGTGGACACATTTGCAGACGGCGTGACAGATATACCATAAACATACTGTAACAGACAAATGGAGAGCCTCTTTACAATAAGTTTGCACTAGTGCTTCGCGTGGCTCAAATAATCAAGGATACACCTGTAATTTATATTATTAACAGGATAATACAAAACGCCCTGGGGGCTTGAACTATTGTGGTCCATAAATATATAACTGTATAACAAATTAACTATGCGATAATTTACCAAGTGTGTGTGTGTGTGTGTGTGTGTGTGTGTGTGTGTATGTGTCACTGTGCTGTGGCTGGGGTATTGCTTAATCATTACCAATGCCCATATGCAAATGCAGTCTGTCAGTCTTTCCCGAGCATCCGACTTGGCGTGTGTATCTCTTATGGCCCTAAGGTGTGCCGTTGCGAATGGTTTCCGAAAAACCACAAATATCTATCTGACGGCCTGCGGGTCTGAAGAGAACGCACAAATTCTCTGTGTTTGGGAGATTGTAAGCATCAGCTCCCCCTGATTGGCCAACCCAAACGGATTGCAGAGTGTCACGTTTTTGCCGCTAAGTCAGTACAAGTCCCTGATTGGCTAACCTGACCCGTAGGCTTAAAGGGATATTTCACTTTCAAAAAAACTTTGGGTCATTTTATCGTCTACTCAGGCTTTTGTGAGCCCCCCAGACCGTTTTTAAGTTGCTTGATTCAGTATTTAGATATTTGATATAAATTTTATCTGACACGCCCCCTTCCTATACAAACCCACTATAACTTCAAACTCCATTTTTAACATGTTAGATTTATCGAAAAAACCCGTCCTTGGTTCTGGTGACCCACCCTGCCCTCCTAAAACGCGAGGGGGCCGTGTTTTTTTGATAACTTTTTTCATGTATTTTATTTAATTTTTTTATTGTATTTAATCTTTTTCATTTTCCAAAAAAAAAATTAAAAATAAATGAAAAAAGTTATCGAAAAAAACACGGCCCCCTCGCGTATCAGGAGGGCAGGGTGAGTCACCAGAACCAAGGACGGGTGTTTTTGATGAATCTAACATGTTAAAAATGGAGTTTGAAGTTATAATGGGTTTGTATAGGAAGGGGGCATGTCTGATTAAATGAATATCAAATATCTAAAAACTGAATCAAGTAACTTAAAAACGGTCTGGGGGGTTCACAAAAGCCTGTGTAGACGATAAAATGACCCAAAGTTTTTTTGAAAGTGAAATATCCCTTTAACTGATTGGCAGAGTGTCGCGTAACTTTTGTTTTGCATAGCCAATATAACTAAAACGACTTGCATCCTTCATTTTCATCTCTCACCAAGGCTGGGGAGAAATTGAAAGAATATCTAGCTTTATTTTAGTTAATACTTCTGATCTGAATCACTCACCAACATTCAATGAGCAATGGTTTCTAATCCCACGTCTCTCCATTTGCAGCTGCCATGATCAACTTCTCCTGCATCATAGCCATGCTGTACTGGAGGCCTCATCCCGACCAGCTGCCCGTCTTCTTTGTGTTTCCTGGTCTGTGGGGCGTGGCAGACGCTGTGTGGCAAACACAGACCAACTGTGAGAATAGAATGGTTTTAATTAGATCCCATATTATGTTTTTAGTTTAATTTGAGATATACTTTGGAAATATTGAATGATGAACCTGAAGTAATGCTCGCTCTTTCTTTCTCTTTCTTTCTTTCCTTCCTTCGTTCTTCAGCTATCTATGGGGTGCTCTTCCCTCGAGACAAAGAGGCAGCATTTGCCAACTCAAAAATGTGGGAAGCCCTGAGTGCCGTTATCTCCTTTACCTACAGCACCTTCATTTGTCTAGAAACCAAGCTGTACATCCTTCTGGCTGTCCTGCTGCTCACCATGGTCACGTACCCCATCGTGGAGTACTGGGAATACAAGAACCCCACGATGCCCATCGAAGCGTTAACCTGCGAGAACTCCGTCCATGAGAACTCTGACCATGAGAATAAAAGGCCTACCATGATACTTCTGACCAGTCAGAAGTGTCAGGCAAGCACATCATAGCTCAGACCAGTCTCTACTGTAAATTCTGTCTCATGTTGTGATTGTTTTCCTCTCTTCATTGTGTATGGTCATGGGTTTTCAACCGGTGGTCCGTGGAGGTATTGCATGTGGTCCCTGATCATGCATTCAGTCATGTAGGAAAGTGAGGAATGGCAGAATTCCCAGAGCTTACAGTAAAAGCAAAATGTAGTTTTCCTTTTGTAACTACGTATCTCTGACAGTAGAATTTCATGATGGCATATGTACCTGAAGAATATGTACAGGGCAAGGTTCGAGACAGAAAATCACATGAGACTCCACTATAGCCAAGAAGGGACAGACATGGACCACCCGTAATCATGCCTTTACTTTACTTGTTTATTTAGACGGGACATTGCATATTAATGAACAGTACAACGAAAATACACCAGATTTAGCAAAGATGCTAATTTGCATCCGCAGTACATTACAAGGGGAAACAGAGCATAAAACATAAATACTAGAACAAAGGTACAAAAGGTGAAAAGTATATCTATTTTAAGGCTAAAAGTAAAACAAGTTCCACTTGGCTCGTGTAGTATTGCACTAAGAAAATTGCGTTTTAGAGGGCAATATATATTTGTATACTAAAGTGAATTGTGTATAAAGTGCAGTATTTCTTTCAAGTAGTACAAGATACGTTGTCAAACAAAGTGCACGATTATGAATGATCGCAAGTTTGGTTATCAAGTAAAACATTTTTTAGATTGTACTTAAAGGATGGAAAAGTAGGACAATCTCTTATGGCCAATGGAAGGTTATTCCATGTTGAACAACCCTGTACTGAGAGGACATTTTGTCCGAATGGGGTTTGCCTGTGCTGCACTTCGCAATGACCTAGTGCCTCTGTCAGGCTTACTCTTCATGAATTCCCTCAGGGGAGGCACATATAAGGTCATATAAACTGTACTTCTGAAGGATGTTACAGTGGTGATAAGAGTGAGGTTTCCTGTCAAACACCTTGAGCGCTCTCTTGTATATAGAGCTGTTCTATGGGTTTGAGAATCATCACACCGTTTATGAAACAGTAATCAATGTGTGATAGGATCATACAGTGAAGATACGATCTGGCAGCACTAGCTGTCAGGAAGGGTCTAATTTGTTTAAAATGTTGAATTTGATTGTATTTGTGACTTTTTTCACATGTTTTTTAAAAGTTAGGGTCGAGTCTAAAATGACTCTGAGGTACTTGAACTCTGACACACGTTCAAGTTCCTCCCCAGTCCCCACCCAGAAACACATATGATGACTTCACCATCAACTGTGATCAACTGGTCTTTTGGAGAAAGCCATGAGAAACCGTTCACTCAATGACCTGGTGACCTAAGATGATGTGTCAATGTAGTTGACAGCAGTTACTGGGAAGTAGGAGATCAAGAACTTGACCACACACATACGCACAGAGTCACACACCCACATGCATGTAATGTTTGTGAAAGAGACAGACAGACAAAGTGTTTTGTCTACTCTACGGCTTTTGCTCGTGACTGGCTTGAACTGCAAACTTTTGCTTGCCAGCAGATGCAATGTTTCCCATCCACTCCACACATGCAAAGGAATCTCTTATTTAAGTGTTGGATATTCAGTTGAGTTTATGCTGTATCAACCGTCTCATATCGGGAGTTCTCCAGTAAAGCAATAGACTTAAATGAAGTCCCTCTGCAGTGCATATACGGTATGTATACTTTTTATTGCACAGTCTATATCCAACTACTAAATTACCCCCCTCCCCCAATATTCTACCGACTCCCCATTGCTGCTAAGGAGTTTTTACCCTTACCTATAGTTCTTAAACTTTACTATTCTCATCTTTTTTTACTCTTATCATTATTATGTATTGTTGCTAAATTGTAATTGATATTTTAGCACAGTCTTGAAGAGCATGAAACAACAGCATTTCACTGCTTTTACCTGTATAAGAAACAAATCTTGAATCTCTGTGTAAAAAGTAGAAGAAACAAACAATTTGCAATGTGAACATTCACCGCTGTATTACCCCTTAATTCAAGCATTGGTGGTCTGTAATGTTTAGTCCATGCATTGACTACTCGCGGTACTTGACAACAATTTTTCATTCGAGTACAATATTATCAATTCACAGAGACTTAAGACTTGCTTGTAATTCAACACAGTGAACATTATTGCGTGGTTGTCTGTAGTCAAAAATGTGATTGTTGTATTTTGATTTAAAAAGTCTAACCGAAAATAGTCCCATGCAGGGAAAAAGATTTACAAACTAAATTCGAACCTTGGTGACTTGTAGGGTAAGTGATATTTTTTTGTTAAAACAAAAAAAAAATTCTTAAAAGGTTCAAGCACTAATATTGTGATAGTAATCATTTCTCTATAGAGTGTTTGTTCAGTAACAGGGGTTTCCTCGTCTCTCCAGCTCTTTAGTAAACAGAAAATTCATTTTCAGGTAGGTGACAACATTTCAGCCAATCAGAAGAGAGTGCCCATTTATCAGCTACATTTTTTTTTGTTCCAATTTTGTCTTTTCATTTCTTTGTGTAATCACTTCGAATTTCACTTTTTTAAGCTATATCCTGACAGTTCTCTATCCTGATTGGATAAAATTGGTATCCTGACCTGAAAAAGCATTTTCTGTTTAACAGAGCTGGAGAGACAACCATGGAGACTCCCGTTACAGAACACTCTATAGCAGGGGTCATCAAAGTTTTTCCAGCCCAAGGACCCCTTAGCTGAGAGAACGATGAAGCAGGGAGCCCCCCACTACATATTGTATAAAATTGTGTTGCAGATTAAACTTTTTCTCTCAATACCAAACCTCTCACCGAAAATAGCTGACCTACAAGCTCACAACGCATCGCAGCGCGATGTGTTGTGAGCTTGTAGGTCAGCTATTTTCGGCTAGTGTTCTCCTCAGAATAGGGATGCTGGGTTCAAGTTGTTAAAGTAAAAAAATATCCCATCACAGAGATTTTGTGGCCCCCCTGTAGTAACTCTGAGGACCCCCTCAAAAGAATGATCACTTACCCTATACCTTTAACTGCACAATGATGTTTAGCCAATATACCTGATATTCAGGTAAGCTTGGTAATGTTTTACTAACTTTGAAGGTCACCCAGGTTTGCACACAACCTGCTAGAGTGCGGCCTTCACATAAACATATCCAGAATAGAGAAAGAACATTTGCTATTTTTTTTTTTACTGTGGATAATATAGATATCATTTGTAATTGGGGGGTTATACACTTACGCTGTTTTTCCTATTTCTCCTCTGTAAATATAGCGATTAGTATTCGTTGATGTCATGGAAACGTTTAGCCTAATTGTTTTACTGTACCTCTGTACTGTTTACATTTCTGACTAATAAAGTATTCAATAAAAAAAACGAAATATGGACAAAATCTAAACGCACAAAGTTTAGAAATAAAGTAATTATGGGAAAATAGTTTGCTTATAACCAAAGCTGTGAGAAAACAGTGGCTATAGTCCACACTAGAGTGTTAGTGACAAAATGGAATAATATCAGCAAATACATTATGCAATTGACCAATTCACTTCTAAGCTGGCAATGTTCTCTACTTATTCATTGCCTTATGTCCCAAATAGGTGCTAGGGGGTTAAGGGACAATATCATAATATCCAATAAAAATGAAAGAAAAACTGATGGGGAAATGAATTCAGTGTTTTATTTAAGGTGTCTGAACAAAACAAAAAAACAGGGACGTAGACTGTGCCAAATCAAAATACAATAAAAACCCACTAACAGAATGTACTACACTACCAAATACAAGGGGTATACTCACACCTAACCTAGTGTGTTTAACGACATGATATGTAAAGGGTTCCCCTTTATCTTACCTATGTTTCCCTGATAGAAACAGAAGGCTGAGACACACACACAAACAGGCCTGAAAGTAAGTCTGAACACAGACACAGAGCCAGGTTATGGTGGAAGGGAGAAGGGAGAAGGGCATCATATGGTGCACAGGTGTATTTATCGCAGGTGATAGGAGATTATTGGTGGACTGATGATTGGAGGACCAATGGGATGGTGATTGGTGAGGCGGAGTTGAGGAAAAGAAAAAAATAGAATAATAATAGGGAGAAAACAGTGGAGGGAGGGAAAAACAGACAACACAAGTACATAATGCAAACACGTAACATGTGGACTCTGGCTACCCCCTACTGGTAACTTTACAGAACATTTTATAAAAAGTTTAGCCAACCAACCAAGACTGCCCTAAAATGTACATTCTTGTTGGGAACAATCACATTCAGTTGTGATACTTGATACTTGTGATACTGAACTGTGAAGCCTTCCCTTTCCATCAACAACAACCTGGTGGCTCCTGTTGACAAGAAAAAATGACAAGAAAATAATTAACCAGATGCTAGGTTTGATGTTTACCCGGTATCCTAGCTACGGACTACGAAGGGACATCACATTTTGTTATTCACATCACTGGCTTCCGGTTGCGGATGGGTGTTGCCCGCACCCAGTGCAAAACACTGGTGATGATGACTTGAAGAAAATCAAGGGCATGGCTTACCTACTGTAGACTGTTATCATGCTGTAGTTACTTTGTTGAACTTATTTGTTTTCTTTTTATTCTTTGCAGTTTGCACTTGCATCACCATTTAACCGGTCATTTGTTGACTAAGGTTGATGCCATCTACTCCGATCTTGCACTTGTAATTTGCTCTGGATAAGAGTGTCTGTTGAATTCTTACATTATACGTTTGATCAATTTAATTGTTTGATTTGCAGCATTCTGAATGCCTTCCACTGCATATTGCTTATCTCTGACATAAAGGGATGGGTATGGTACACACAGATCCTTACCTTGCTGTGTTTTTACAACAGGGTGGCCTGCTTATTGATATGACAGTATAAAAACATAAATCATATCGGACACAACCACGGCCTGTCTCAACACTGATGTCTAGAGGTCTATTAACCATTCATTTCAAGGCTTGAACTGCAGTCCTTGTATTTTGAGGTGTTTGTGTAACACTACACAAGAACAACTCATGAGAGACTAGCTAATCAATCTGTCATGCCTCACTTATGTCCCAGTAATCCAAACGTTCAGGTATTTGCACAATCTTATCAAATAAGTCAACACATTGTGAAAGTAATTAACCCATATTTGTCAGGACTACTATATTGTGATAACGATAATGGTATCCACATACTGTACACACGTTTACTGTAAGTGATTGTTTGGACTTAAGAACTGGACTGATAATATATTTGTAGAAATAGAATAATTTCCTTGTATGGATCAAAGGAAATGGAAGGAAATAGGAAGAAAGGTTTTGGGAAGCTGAGATTGTGGGAGAGACAAACAGGTGAGAAGGAGACAGTGTATGAAAGACATACAGTCAGAAAGCTGAGAGGAAGACAGTCACACCTAGTGGTGCTGCCCAATTTACATTTTGTTTTACACATTTGGATTTCTCAGACAAAATACTGTTATAGCTTAATCAATTAACAAATGAATGCCAGTATTAATGACAAGTTCCCAACAGTAATTTGCAGACCTGTTGCATCGAGTTGTACTTGAAAACCGTTACAATTCCAAGATTGACAGCTTAAGTTCTGAAAGCAGAATAATGCCCATTTATTTATCTTATATATAAGTATACATTCACGTTGATATGCAGGCTCTGACCATCTTGACACATACCCAGGTGGGCCTTGAGTTACAAAAGGTGGAGAACCACTAGGAAAGGTGGAAGGGAGACTGTTTACAGAAGGAGACACTTAACAGCTGTATCTTTATCAGGAAAGCAGATAATGCAGCGTAGCGACAGACAGTAGGAATGCTGAGGGAGACTGTATAGGAGAGACATTAGGAAAGAGGGAGACTGTAGGAGAGACATACAGTAGGAAAGCTGAGAGGGATACAGTATAGGATAGTAAAAATCCTGTTCATTAGCTGGAAGTCATTATTGTATCTAGAGTGACAGATGTGATGTGTATATGTTTTGGCATAACTGTAAAAGTCAGTCAATCATTTATTCGACTGTGACACGGACACTCTTAATCTACTGATAAACTGATGTAAATTTCACAAGACACACACACCCTACAAGGTTATTTGAATGAATCAAAATTGGTTATCATTACAAGATTATTTTAACAATTTCCACATTACATCACTCAAAGCAGTTCATGGGTGCAGGGGGACAGTTATACAGTATGTGTATTTACAGGATGGATTAGGGAATATGTACAGTAGGGCCTTATCTCATTCTGTGGTCACAAGGAAAGGGTTAAAGGTTTTACAGGAATCGACCATTGCCCTCTGTCACTCATGGTAGATGAACTGAATGTAAATACTGCTTCTCGAATGTCACTGCCCTCAATAACAAAGAAGAAGAATAAAAACAGGACTTAAAGGTTGAGCCTAAATGAAGCAGGATAGGGTAGAGGAAGAAAAAAGGGTGCGATATAGAGGAGGGGAGAGGGATGGCGAGTATGATTCGATTGATTTTCTTTGTTAAAGTGTCATGCTTCCATGGAAGCCCAGCCCAAATGGACTTGCAGGACACATTTCCATTGAGAGAGAGAGAGAAGGAAGGGCAGGCCAGCAAGGCCTTGGTTCAGGGAAGGATAGAGGTTTATTGTTAGGTGGTTGATAATGTACTTTGTCTTTAATGGTTTATAAAAAAAGATAAGGTTCATCTGCCTAACAGCATAAAAAGAAAACTGGCACAACAACAGCAACAGTCTGTGAACTTTGAACTCAAATATGGCCCATTTGACTATATCAAAGACAGACTTGTTTCCGCCAGAGAGAAGTTCCTTTGACTTGCTCTTGGATTCATTCTTGTTACTCTGTGAATCTGATTTACGGGAATATACAGTAGATTATTATCATTTTTTAAAGGCGAAGTCCCTTGGGGATTTACGAAAAGCAGATATGTTCAACCGTAACTTAAAGAACGTGCTTGTGGTCTCCGTTGGCTTTCTGTCACTGTTTACAGCTTATGGAGGCCTGCAAAGTCTACAGGTAAGTTCACAAGTTGACTCAAACAGATGGGTGGTTCATTCAGGCACAGCAGAGTTTAAGGTCATCTGTTGAACTATAGTCTAAAGTTGACAACGGCAACTCAAACACACGCAAACTGACATCTACATTATTGTCTTAGCAATAAGACCAGTTAACATCAGAACTTGAACAAGTTACTTTTTTGTAACAATGCAAAAGTACATAATGGAATGTGTCATATTGAGTCTCATCACATGCACAGTAAAATCCAGAGTTTTACTTTGACTCTGAGTGTAAAAATTGAACATTTATACATGTTCCAGATTTGACTACCCATCTTGTAAAATTCTGTTTTAGGCTACTTAACCATTACCTTACTTTTAACTATTAACATATTTGTTTCTAGCAAGACACCTGTTCAACATCTACATTCAAATTATATTGTAATGTAGACCATATATTTTTGGTTGCTAAATTTGGGAATATATAATTTTTAGATTAGTTTTACTCAGAATTAAGAAATGTAAATCTTAGATTTTTTTGGATTGTGTACGGGAAGAGAATCTTCCTCTTAGTAAATTTTTTGTCATGGTGAATCCAGTCAAATCAAAGCCATGGGTCATCTCTCTCTAAGCAAAGTATATAGAACGAGCGACCCCCCCCCCCGTCCCGTCCATTGAGTTCAAAGTAGAGGTAGCGCCATCTTGTGAGGTTTTCAGCTATTACTTTCAATGGTGTGATGTCATGTATTCTTTCTATACCAAGAATAAATAACTGTTTACTTTTATTTTATTTTATTATTGACAAAAGTTCAAACTAATTTCAGTCACAGCCATTATTTGTTTATAGTGTTTGGTTTAAGTCTCACCCACATACAATGTTACTCTATTTCTGTACAATCATTACATCAACAAACACACTGTCACTGTTTGTTTATGTTCTTTATTAATGATCATCCATCCCTCCATCCATTACCCTGTGTCTCTCCTGTCCAGAGCAGTCTGAATGCGGAGCAGGGGATGGGGGTGGCATCTCTGAGCGTCATCTATGCCTCCATCATCGTCTCCTCCATGTTTCTGCCCCCCATAATGATCAAGAACCTCGGCTGTAAGTGGACCATCGTGGTCAGCATGGCCTGCTATGTCTCCTACTCCTTTGGAAACCTCTATCCTGGATGGTGAGACACCAACCTCTGTCTGTCTGTCTGTCTGTCTGTCTGTCTGTCTGTCTGTCTGTCTGTCTGTCTGTCTGTCTGTCTGTCTGTCTGTCTGTCTGTCTGTCTGGTCGTCAGATCTCAACACCACAAAGACCTTTTGTCCATGAATTAAAACAAGCATAAAATCATCTAGAAGGAAACTCTGTGCTTTCAGGCTTTCTCTGATCTTAAGAGGCATAATTTAACTTGCTTGAGTTAGGTAATCCAGCACTGAATATTACTACACAGTTGTTTTTTGTCAAAGTTACACTAGCGTTGCATTTTAATACATGAAAAAGCAAGGATCTATTTGAAAAGTCTATTGGGAATTGGAAAGGTCCTGGTTGTATCACTGGGTTAGTTTCAAAGTGTCCTTGAGCAAGACACTGAACCCCTACCTGCTCCTGATGAGCAGGATGATTCCTTGCATGGTTGCATAATGCCGTCCGTATGTAAATGTGTGTATGAATGGGTAAATGTGTAGTCAACACTTACTCAATTATTTAGGTATTTGGTAGCATTAAAAAAATGTGGAATCTGAAAATAAAGCCAGTAAAATGTAGGGGAAAAAAGGTTTACGTACAATATTATGGCTGAAGCTGCGAATAGACATTGACTTATGGGCAGTATGGTCCTTTAAGCCTACGTTATACAACCATGTGACAAAGAATAAAATTACACCTCAACTTCAAATCATGTTCAATATGTTGAATTTGTCATACAGGTACACACTCATCCCTACCTCTGTGATCCTGGGTTTGGGCGGTTCACCTCTATGGTCGGCCAAATGTGCCTACCTGACCATCTCTGGAAATCGACAGGCCGCCATAGACGGCAGGAAGGGTGCCGATGTCATCAACCAATACTTTGGCATGTTCTTTTTCATCTTCCAGTCCTCTGCAGTCTGGGGAAACCTCATGTCCTCTCTCATATTCCAACAGGACTCTAAAATAGGTAATATTATGCTTTATTTCTATTAGTTTAGGTTCATTCAGAATCCCACTTGACTGTCAATTGTAACATGGTTGGAGGTCCCCATGGTAACATGTTGAAGTTCTTCATCGTATAATCACAACCACTCATTGATGCACTAGGCAACCATGTTATATTTTTATGACATCGCCGATGACAGCCTAAGCTGGAAGCATTATGTTTCCGTCTTGTCCGGGAACATAATGTGAATGCAATATTTGTGAATGCAATATTTCAGGAATGCCTTGAGGGAATGTCATGACATTTGGCTCAAATGTCCACTTGGACTCAAGGATGAACTGATGTCGATGTTCAAAGGTCAAGGTTACTACTGTATGACCTCATGTACTGTATGTTCCTCATGGACACGATATCTCTCAGGAATGCATTGAGGGAATTTCATGTCATTTGGCACAAACTGATAGAAGTAGGTGGCCAAAGCAAAGGTCAAAGATCACCTAAACAAAATACTATCATCAAATTCCTTCAAAGTCTTCATTTACTGTATATGAATCTGGACAGACACAGATGAAAATGTAATTTTTTGGCAGAGGCATACAACCACGTTTGATTATAATTCGATTATTTTTATTAGACCTTTGTTCATACAGGTAAATCCTTTTGAGATACTGTACAATGATCTCTTTTTGAGAGACCTGTGTACAAAGTACAGTCACTGCAAAGAGTAGCCCTGAAACATATACAAGCGTCATGTGAACCATGGCTATGCAAAGACGTGAATAGATTTGCATCACGCCATCGACACTTAGGTGAATGACACGAACACGAAGACACGAATGAACACAAATGACGCTGTGATCAAACTCAAGCGAATGATTGAGTAGAAAATGTGCTTTGCGTCCGTGGTGAATACACCGTTAGAATGAATACAAATAGACAACAGCCAAATGTGATGTAACTCTTTGATTTACAAGATCCTTGTAAAGAAAGATTAATTAAGGGCAGGTGTTGTGTTGCAATATACCTGTCTGTCTTAACATCCTGGACAGACTAGTAATGGCTTTGACTAATTAAATGTATGTGGTTTCCCAGCCAACATCACAGAGGAACAGTTGGAGCTCTGTGGAGCGGCTGAGTGTGACGTCCAGCCAAACGTCACCACCATCAAACCAGAACAAGAACTGGTTTGGACGCTGGTCGGAGCCTACATCGGTAACATCATGATCATTTTATGCTTTTTATTTTGTCTTTATTTTGCTTTATTATTATTATTACAATTATTATTATTATTATTATTATTATTATTATTATTATTATTATTATTATTATTATTATTATTATTATTATTATTATTATTATTATTACCATTATTATTATATCATGTCTGGGAGTTTCTTTCTAGTGATCCATTTTCAAAGAAAATGTCACTCACTGGGTTTGAAACTGCTCTAGGAGTCGGGGTGTTGGCCATGATCATTGTGGCGGTGTTTCTGGACAACATTGACCAGAGTCAGGCCAGGGAGTTCCGTGGGAACCGGGAGCCATTCTGCAGCACGTTCTTGGCCACGTTCCGCCTGCTCAGAGACCGCAGGCTCCTCGTCCTCATCCCTCTCACCATGTACAGTGGCTTTGAACAGAGCTTCCTCTCTGGCGAGTACACCAAGGTGAGGGGCTTGTTTCCTTGTGATGTGGAAAATGTGAAAAACATGATGTTGCTGTGATGTTTCCGAGGCTTCTTTAAAACCAAACACTTACTGTAGCCGTCGTCGTTGTTGTCATCATCATCATCATCATCATCACAACCAGCACATATTTTAATACTTTTGTTTCCATTACAGAACTATGCCACTTGTGCACTGGGCATCCATTATGTTGGCTTTGTGATGATCTGCTTTGGGGCTTGCAATTCAGTGTCTTCCATTCTCTTTGGGAAGTTGGCTATGTACACTGGCCGAGCTCCTCTCTTCTTCCTAGGTAAAGTTCATGGATACAACATACCTTTAACAATGTAAACAAGGCAATCTAGAGCTATGCATAGTTGAGGATGAGCTGCTATGTTTCAGCTAGGGATGCACGATTAACCGGTCATCATGATAAATCAGGTAATAAGAATGCACTGTTTATAAGAATTCTGCATCTGCACCCAGAATCACAGTTACTGTATAACAGTTGTTTGGTAAACCCTACTGGAAACTTGTATTCCACTATTGTTATTGGTTGATTTGAACATTCATCCCTAGTTTCAGCCCACGTTTGTTTGGGCATTTTTTGCACCCTCTGGTGGACACATTTGCTAGGTTCATACTAGTCACTGCTTTGCAAGGAGATTTACACCTGTAAATAATTTATATTATTACCGGGAAGTCAATTTCTTCCTTTTTGTTTTCAACAAATTACAAATTAACACAAATTAATACAATAATGAATTGAAATAGAGAGGATTAAGACCAGAGCTACAGTAGAACAGGGACTATTTACATTGATTTTCAAGGCCGAGGATAAGAATATCTAGCTACAGTATATATTTTGTAGTTAAGACTTCTGATCTGACTCACCATAATTCAATGAGCAACAAGATTTCTCAGTGCCACGTCTCTCCATTTGCAGCGGCTGGGATCAACTTCTCCTGCATCATAGCCCTGCTGTACTGGAGGCCTCATCCCGACCAGCTGCCCGTCTTCTTTGTGTTTCCTGGTCTGTGGGGCATGGCAGACGCTGTGTGGCAAACACAGACCAACTGTGAGAATAGAATTAAATCCTTAGATAATAATATAGCTTAGATAAATCATGACTATATGACAGTGTCAAAATAGCAGCACACCTTTAACTGACCAGATCATCAATGGCATATTGGCATTGGTTTACTTCCAGACAGAGAGCAGTGTTGCATCTCGTTCCCCCTCTGTACCCTCAACTTACCGTCTCTCCCATCTAATAAAGAAACAAAGAAAAGGCATATAAAATAAATAAAAAAGATAGAGATAAAAAAAAGGTAAAAAAAATATGGGTATTTTGGGGTTTTGATTAGATCCTATATTATGTTGAATTTATTTTTAAATATATTTTGGAAATATTGAACGATGAACCTGAGGTGATGCTCTTTCTCTCTCCAGCCATCTATGGAGTGCTCTTCGCCAGAGACAAAGAGGCAGCATTTGCCAACTACCGCATGTGGGAGTCCCTGGGTTTTGTCATCGCCTTTGCCTACAGCACCTTCATTTGCCTGGAGACCAAGCTGTACATCCTTCTGGCTGTCCTGCTACTCACCATGGTCACGTACCCCATCGTGGAGTACTGGGAATACAAGAACCCCACGATGCCCATCGAACAGTTAGACCACATAAACCCAGTCCACGAGAACTCCGACCATGATGAGGTCTACCATGAAGAGGCCTACCATGAGAAGGCATATCATGAGAAGGCCTACCAGTCAGAAGTATCAGGCAAGCACATCATAGCTCAGACCAGTCTGTAGATTCTGTCAGAAGTAACAAACACTCTATAGCGATATCAACAACAGCAAACATTGTTTTAACCCCAAAAATGTCACTTACAGCACCTTTAACTCTGAAAGTGTAAATTAGATCTGTAAGGGTCCATTAACATGGGAGTTAAATTAACATTCCAATTGTGGTCAGTGTGGTCAGTGTGGTCTGATGTATTTATTCCATGGTTAAGGATATCTTGCAGAAAGTTTAACTTATGCCTGTACATGCACTGACTAATTATCCTAA
This sequence comes from Gymnoscopelus braueri, assembly GCF_963280865.1. Taxonomy (NCBI): domain Eukaryota; kingdom Metazoa; phylum Chordata; class Actinopteri; order Myctophiformes; family Myctophidae; genus Gymnoscopelus; species Gymnoscopelus braueri. Next base: position 20,172,126 of record NC_137616.1, read on the forward strand.
TTAGCAGTATTACCTCTTTTATTATTTTCACTCGTTGCATCTGGAAAATATGAAGTGATAATACAATATTTTGTGGACCATGTGTTAATATGTAATACTGTACTGAAGGTCTCGATGTTGCTATCTTTAATCTAAACATCCTTTGTACATAATGCAATTTACAAATGTCTTTATTCAGTGTACTGTATGTTTTTATTATGTCTATATGTGCTATATTTATTTACTGAAATCAGAAATACACATTGTAGTCACAAATGAAAACAGTCATAGATCCAAAGGTAACATTTTATTGTGATGCTTCTGTGCTGGTACTAGTGTGTGGTGTAAGTGAGATAGGAAAAATACTATTTTGGTGAAATATTTTCCCTCACATTATTGAAAGATACATAAAACAATTATATATTTTATATATCTTGATACTGTTCATGTATGAGAAAGTACTGTACTGTAATCTATCTTAGACTGAATTTAAAAATTTACAACATACATTCTTCTTCTTATTCTGGCTGATGACAGGAAAATGTAGAAAAGAAGAAACTTAGCCGGAGAAACCTCATATGGGCTTCAAAATTGAAGCCTATAAACCTATTCAAAGCTGAATATTACTTTTACACATACATGTATATATTATATTTGGCACGCACACGCACACACGCACCCCCACCCCCACACACAGACACACACACACACACACACACACACACACACACACACACACACACACACACACACACACACACACACACACACACACACACACACACACACACACACACACACACACACACACACACACACACACACACACACACACACACACACACACACACACAGTGGCTAGACGCTGATACAAAGGGAGGGGTTCAGTGACCTGCAAAAAGCACTAATGGGATCCCTGACAATAGAATTACCTGCCGATGCTGATGGAAGTGACAGCTCTGTGTCGTCACCTCTGTCCCGACTGGCCCTCACATCTGCTGTATACGCCTCTATTCAGTATTAAAATGGGGGTCCTTGAAATGAAACAGTTTGAGAATCACTGAATTAGACAAGAAAAAACTAACATGTAAGCCTAAGTCACAGGGCCTTTATCATCCAAATGTTTCACCCTCATTTTGACCCAGTGACCCCTGGTGCACCCCTATTTTCCTCTCTCTTAGAAAAGTAGAATCACATTAGAGACCGGAGTGTTCATTTAACAGTGCAGTAGGAGGGACATCCC